>NC_034418.1:1387052-1397566 GCF_002078875.1 Numida meleagris
CGGGGTTGGGATGCCCACGGTTGTTTTGGGGTGCTGAGAGCTGGAGGTTGGGGTGTTTTGGGGGGCTCGTTAGGGACTGGGGATTTGGGGGGGTATCGGGGTGCTGGGGGGGTTGGAGGTGAGGTTATCGGGGTGCTCAAGGTGCTGAGGACCAGGGGATATTGGGGTACCCGGGGTACTGGGGATCAGGAGGTTGGGGTAGCAGGGTGCTGGGGGTGCTGGGTGGGCTGCTGGGGTGCCCAGGGTTGGGGGGTGCTGGGGACTGGAAGCGGGGCTGTTGGGTTGCTCAAGGTGCTGAAGTCCAGGGTACTGCGGTATCGGGGTACCTGGGGCCGTGGGGTGCCGGGGACTGGGAGGCGGGTGCATTGGGGTGCCCAGGGTGCCGGGGAGCTGGAGGGATGTTGGTGCCGAGGTCCTGGGGGTGAGAGTACCGAGCTGCTGGGGCGCCGGGACGTCGGGTATCGGGGTGCTCAGGAGACGGGGGTGCCGCGGTGCCAGGACCCCCAGGAGCTGGGGTGCCCTCGGTCAGCGCCCTCCGCCCCGCAGCGCCCGATGCCCGTCCCCGCCCGGCGCCATGGCCGAGGGCAAGATCGCAGGGCTGTACGACCTGGAGCGCACGCTGGGCAAGGGCCACTTCGCCGTGGTGAAGCTGGCGCGGCACGTCTTCACCGGGCAGCGCGTGGCCGTCAAGGTGATCGACAAGAGCAAGCTGGCGGGGGAGGCGGCGGGGCAGCTGCTGCAGGAGGTGCGCTGCATGAAGCTGGTGCAGCACCCCAACGTCGTGCGCCTCTACGAGGTCATCGACACCCACGCCAAGCTCTACCTCATCCTGGAGCTGGGTGACGGCGGCGACATGTTCGACCACATCATGCGGCACGAGGGCGGCCTGGCCGAGCCCCGCGCCAAGCACTACTTCGCCCAGATCGTCCACGCCATCTCCTACTGCCACAAGCTGCACGTGGTGCACCGCGACCTCAAGCCCGAGAACGTCGTCTTCTTCCAGGAGCAGGGGTTGGTCAAGCTGACGGACTTTGGCTTCAGCAACCGCTTCCAGCCCGGCAAGATGCTCACCACCAGCTGTGGCTCGCTGGCGTACTCGGCGCCAGAGATCCTGCTTGGGGACGAGTACGACGCTCCGGCCGTGGGTAAGGGTTTGGAGGTCTCCCACGCCTCCCGTGCTCTCATTCACTGCCGTCTTGGCACGCACATGAGCTTGTGTTTCCCTTTCCTGCCGCGTTTCGGGCATCCTCAGAGCCCTGTGGGACAAATCCTGCCCTCCGGGGGTGCTCGGCTGAGCGCAGCACGGCGCTGGCAGCAATTGGATGTCGGAAGGAAACCTGCTTGGGATGCAGCCACCTCCAGCTCCCAGAGTTTCCTCCGGGTGCTTCCTGCCGGCGCTTTGGGCCACGGGAGGAGAAGGAGGGCTGGGAGCCGAGCCCGCCCTGCAGGGAGCCGGGGCAGGAGGGCTGGGCAAAACACGGCGCTGGAGCTCTGCAAGGAAACCGCGCTGTTTCAGCATGGGGCGAGGGGAAGGATTTTAAGCTGAGAGCTGTCAGGGCTCGGAGGGGCGGTGGGAACATGAATACGTGGCTCTGCAAAAGCAAATCAAGCAAGGAAACTGGCACGGATGAGAAATTTTAAAATGCGCAGGCACTTAAGGAGCTGAAGGTATTAAGGGAGAGCCTGCACTCAGCATCCTAAAAATAAGCGGTTTTGCAATAGGAAGAAAATCAGTCTCTGGGCTGCCAGGCGGGGCGGGAGCTGCGCACGGGGCTGTCTCTGCAGCGGGGCTGCGTGCGGTCACAAGGAGGCACGTGAAGATGAGTGCTGCTGCAGCTGGCACGGGGCTGGCCCCAGCCCCCGGGATGGGGTGGCCCATGTGGGGTGTGCCTGCGCAGCTGGGAAAGCCTGACCCAGCGCCTGGGGTGCGCGGAGCTTTGGTGACACTGCCACCCTGCTCTGGGGACCCCGTCCAGAGGGGCTGGCACTGAGGTGAGGGCTGGGGGTGCGTGCTGGAGCTCCATCCCTATGGCACTTGGGCTCCAGACCCACGGCCAGATTCGGGGGGGCTCCCAGTGCCTGTCTGCAGCCATCCCTGTCTGCGTTGGGGAGGAGGCTGAAGTGCCGTGGGGGGTCGTGTCCCGTGGGGGAGCCCCGATCCCTGCCAGCTGGGGCCTTCCCGAAGGGGTTGGCAGCGTGACCGCAGCGGTCACATTTTGGCTTTCTCAGGGGCTGGCTGACTCTCGTCTTCCTCTTCCTCCTGCAGACATCTGGAGCCTGGGGGTCATCCTCTACATGCTGGTGTGCGGGCAGCCGCCCTTCCAGGAGGCCAACGACAGCGAGACGCTCACCATGATCATGGACTGCCGCTACACCGTGCCCCCCCACGTGTCCGCGCAGTGCTCCGAGTAGGCAGCTCTCCCTGCTGTCCCCCCGTCCCCGTGGGAGCCGAGGGGCTGGGGCTGGGGGAAGGCTCCGGGCCCTGCTCTGACGTGGTTCCCGGTGTCCCTCCCTTCCCTGGGCAGCCTCATCTCCAGGATGCTGCAGCGGGACCCCCGGCAGCGAGCCTCCCTGGAGCAGATCGAGAGTCACGCGTGGCTGCAGGGGGTGGACCCGTCCCCCGCCAGCCGCTGCCTGCTGCCCCTCACCTCGCACAAGCGCGTGTCCCAGGAGGAGCACGAGATCATCATCCAGGCCATGACGTGCGGGCACATCGCCGACCGCGAAACCATCCAGGAGTGAGCAGCAGCCCCGGGGCGTGGGGCTGGGTGGGGGGGGAGGTCCGGGGCGGGTGGGAGCGCGGCCCCCGGGCGCTGACGCCCGGGCCCTCCCGGTGCCTCGCAGGGCGCTGGAGGCCGACCGCTACAACCACATCACGGCCACCTACTTCCTGCTGGCCGAGAGGATGCTGCGGGAGAAGCAGGAGGAGCAGGGCCGGCGTCAGAGCCTCCTCTACGACCTGGCCAAGCAGGTGCAGAGCAGGTGAGCCCCCGCCGCTCCTCCTCCATCCCCGGCCCCGAGCCGCCGGGCGCTGACGCCTCCGCCCCTTCCCACGCTCAGGACCGGGCTCCCGGACACGCTGGGCCCCGGGGATGGCGCCGGGAGCCGTCAGCCCTTAGCGGAGGCGCCCGGCAGCTCCCAGCGGCCATCCCTGCCCGACGGAGGGGACGGCGGCCGCTGCCGCCAGCCCGCGCGGGTGCTGCTGAAGGCGCCCACCATCGACACGACCATCACCAAGAGCACCCCGGCCCTGCAGCAAATCTGCGAGGAGGAAGAGGAGGAGGAGGAAGAGGAGTGCAGGCCCGGCGTGATGGAGAGGAAGAGCAGCTCGCTGAACCAGGAGCAGATGCGAGATTTCCTCCGCTCCGGGGCCCGCCGGCCGCCGTGCCGCGGGGAGGTGCTGGGCTGGGGGGCCGAGCCGGGGGGCCGGGCCGGGCACGTGGGTGCCGGCGGAGCACGAGGCCCCGCGGAGCCGCGGGGGGACAGGAGGGGCAGCGCGGGGGCCCCTGAGGGCAGGGAGGGCTCGGGGCGCCCCGGGGAAACGGGGCCCGTCCCCGCACCCCCCCCGGAGCCAAAGGAGAAACGGCCGGGGCCGGGGGCCCCCAGCAGCCCCCGCAGGCGGGCGGAGACGGGGGCGGGGGGCAACGAGGGGGAAGCGGAGAACGTGATCAAGCTGGACCCGGGTAAGGGCAAGAGCGGCAGCCTGAGGGAGCGGCTGATGCAGTTCCCGCTGTGCGAGAAAGCCCTGGCCTTCAAGATCCACCCCAGCCCCAAGGAGAGCCTGCTGTCCCTGGGCCAGTTCAACTGCTGCCATGTCATCTAGCGCCGGGCCGCCCCCCCCCGCACCCCCCCCGGGTTGAGGGGCGGCCGGGCATTTTTTAACGACTAGAAATGATTTTTTTAAATAGTCTATTTTAATGTAACGACATAGAGACGCCTATATCCCCCTGCCTGAGCTCCCAGAGGCCCCACGCGTCCCCAGCCTGTACTGTACCCCCCCCCCCAGCCCCCCGAAAACGCACTTCCTATTTATTACCTCTTTGTTTTCTTGCTGGCAAGAAATGAATGCACGAGGCGGGGGCCGGCGCTCGGCCCGGGCTGCGGTGCACGGAGTGGATGGGAGCCGCCGGGAAGCAAAGTTCGTCGGTGCAATAAAACCGCGCTTGGGTTTGACGGCTCGGGCTGCTCCGTGGGAGGAAGAGGGGAGCGCGGCAGCGCCGGGCCGGCCTCGCTCACACTTAAAGGATAAAGCAGCGCCTGAACAGGGGCTTGAACCCTGGACCCTCAGATTAAAAGTCTGATGCTCTCCCAACTGAGCTATCCAGGCTCACGTCGGGGTTGGTGGGCGGCGCTGGTGACGGCCCGCCGAGGACCCCACGCTGCCACCGCCGGAGGGACAGCGCGGGGCGCGCTCTAAGGGACGCAGCCGCGTTCCCGCCCCGCCGCGCCTTTCTGTCCCACCGCGGCCACCGTCCGGCGAGGGGCGGGGCTTAGCGCCACCCGGAAGCGCGAGCCGCCCACGTGCGGCCATGGCGGCCCCGGCCAAGCGGCGCAGGGCGGCGGGGCCGGACCCCACGGCGGGCTTCGTGGCGTGGTGCGAGGCGGCGGGCGTGGAACTCAGCCCCAAGGTGAGCGCCGGCGGGGAGCGGGCCCGGCCCCGGGGCGGGCGCGCGGCCGCGGCGCTGAGCGGGGGCTGTCGCCGCAGGTGTCCATCAGCCGGCGGGGCACGGTGTCGGGCTACGGGCTGCTGGCCGCCGCCGATCTGGAGCCGGGCGAGCTGCTGTTCTCCGTGCCGCGCAGCGCGCTGCTGTCCCAGCACACGTGTGCCATCCGCGCCCTGCTGCACGACGGTGAGCGCCGCGCGGGGCCTCCCAGCGCTCCGCTTTGCCGCGTCTTGTCCGTAAGCGGGGCCGGGTAACGGGCGCTGGATTCTCTGTTTTGTATGTAAGCGGGGCTAGGGCAAAGCGCAGGGCACGATCCCGCCGCCTACACCGCGATGGGAACATCTCTCTTTGACAGCCCGCAGGGTGCTCTCAGGGGATAGCGTGCCCCTCCAGGCCCAGGGCCCGCGCTGGTTTCTCGCACGTGGAGCGCGGGGTGAGGTGCCAGCAGCGGGCAGCAGCTCCTGGTCCTGCAGCAGCAAGGCCGGGGAGAAGCAACGGACGGCGTGGGTTGGAAGAGACCTTAAAGATCATCTAACTCCCAGCCCTTGGCCCTGGGCAGGGACGGCGCCCACTAGCTGTGAAGGCAGCCTATAAGCCAGGGTGTTTTCTCGTTGCTCTGAGCCGCTGCAGCACACTTTAGTTCTGGGAAAATGTATTTTCAGAGCAATTGATTAAAATCTCAGATCAACCTCATTTATTTGTTTTTTTCTCCATCACCTCTGGTTGTGTAGCCCAGGAGTCCCTGCAGAGTCAGTCCGGGTGGGTGCCGCTCCTGCTGGCCCTGCTGCACGAATACACGACCAGCACCTCCCGCTGGCAGCCCTACTTCTCCCTCTGGCAGGACTTCAGCAGCTTGGATCACCCCATGTTCTGGTAAGGTGAAACCCAGCAGGTCTGCAGCGGGCCCGGTCCCACAGCCAAAGGGATGCGGGCACGCCGGGTGACTTCAGCCGCTCTAGCCCTGTGCTAAGACCCCTGTCAGGCACTACATGAGGTTGCAACTTGCTGTGCCAGAAAACAGAGCTCCACAGAGCATGAGGAAGCTGCAGTTTTGAAGGAGTTCAGACCCTTCTTCCTGGGGCAGATGGAAATAGAGGTGCCGGTCTGGTTTTTGCAACAGGCCCGAAGAAGAAAGAACGAGGCTCCTGCAGGGCACCGGCATCCCCGAGGCAGTGGACAAGGACCTGGCTAACATCCAGCTGGAGTACAGCTCCATCATCCTGCCCTTCATGAAGTCCCACCCCGACATCTTTGACCCCGAGCTGCACACGCTGGAGCTGTACAAGCAGCTGGTGGCATTTGTCATGGCATACAGGTGAGCAGCGAGGGCTTTGCTCTGATGTGGGGGAAAAGATTTGTGGGGGGGGGGGAAGAGGGGGGTGAGTGATCACAGGCTGCATGATTTACAAGGTTGCAGTTCCACGGGAGAGCAAGTATAAGCCAAAGCTTGCCCTGTATTACGAGGTGTAAAGCAGGATTGTCTTCATGTCCCTTGCCGTAGCTTTCAGGAGCCTTTGGAGGAGGAAGATGAAGATGAGAAGGGCCCCAATCCTCCCATGATGGTGCCTGTAGCAGATATTTTGAACCACGTGGCCAACCACAATGCCAGCCTGGAATATGCTCCCGTGAGTGCCAAGGCCCCGTGCCTGTTCCCTGCATGACTGGCTCCCTGCCAGGGCAGCAAGCGGGCCTGGATCTTATTCACAGTATGCTGTTATGCTTGACATACACACCTGCTGCTTGCTTAATTGTAACCAGGAAGAATTTAGGGCTGTGTGAACCTTCCTAGAGATGCTCTTGCTGCAGGAAAAGGCCTCATTTCTCCTGTTGCTCACTGCTGTTGTACGCAAAAGGTTGCTTTTCCCTGGGATCGTACATAAGGGACAGACCTGAATCATTTTCCTGGGAAAAGCAGCACCCCCGTTAAGGAGTGATAGGATTGCCACAGCTGTCTCAGCGTCCCTCCTCTCTGCTTGCAGAAGTGTTTGCGGATGGTTACAACACAGCCCATCAGCAAAGGGCAGGAGATCTTCAACACCTACGGGCAGATGGCCAACTGGCAGCTCCTGCACATGTACGGTTTTGCAGAGCCCTACCCCGGCAACACCAATGACACGGCCGACATCCAGATGGTGACCGTACGCAAGGCAGCGCTGCAGCGTGAGTGGCCCCCGCAGCCACGCTGGGGAAGGAGGGGGCAGGGGTCATGAAGCAGTGATGTAATGAAACGGGGCTCAGGGGTAGGGGAAGGTGAGGCTGTTCCATAGCACTTCAAGGGCTGGGGGCTATGGCCCGGTTTTCTGCTTCCCCTTTCCCCTTCTGCCATCGTCACCGCTACTGCGAACTGAGTTGGGTTTGCAGCTCTGTTGTCTTCGAAACAGGTGCCAAAAGTGAAGCACAGCAGCAGCTGGTTGCAGAGCAGTGGGATTTCTTGTGCCAGCTGGAGATGGTGGGGGAGGAAGGCGCCTTCGTGCTGGGCTGGGACGAAGTGCTGACAGAGGAGGAGCTGTCCATGACCCTGAAGGTGAGCAGTGCTAAGTGGTGACCAGCTGGTTAGAGAGCTGCACGAGAAAGGCTGCACTGCAGACTGTACTGCAGCTGTTAGAACCATGCAGAATGGGGAAATGAAAGCAGGCAAGCACGTGAATTCTTGGTGTGAGAAATGGGCAGTGCGACTGTCCTCCTTTCCCTACCTCTTTCTGGTCCCCCTCCCCCCCCCATACTTAAGTACTGGCTTCAAACAGCTCTGTGGCTGCTGCTGGTCCAGAGCTGTAGCACTGCTGTAGGCAGCAGCTGAGGTTTGCTGTTTGGATGCCTTTCCACAATCCCTTGGAATTAGGTGTTACTCTCACTTAGGCAATACTCCCTCGCTCTTCTCACATGCAGCTGAGGAGTAACTCACCTGCTCCATGTGGCTCTGTGCTAAGGAAGAAAGCCTGAGGGGCTCGCACTGCCCCTGAGCTGTCTCTGTGGCCGGGTCGTTCCAGGTTCTGTGCATGTCAGAAGAAGAGTTCAAGGAGTATAAGGAACAAGATGGCTGGGAAGACGACAGCGAGGAAGAGGAAAACTCAACCCTCTCTAACGCAGCTCTCTCCAGACTGAAAACCCCTTGCAAGATGCTCCTTTATGACAGCGTGCTGCTGACCCTGGAGTCGTACAGGTCAGACCTGAGAGCAGAGCAGGACTTGCTCAGCAAGGAGGTTTATGAGAAACTGAGTCGAAGGGAGCAGCAAGCTTTGCATGTGCGCTACGGACAGAAAAGGATCTTGCATCAGCTGCTGGAGCTGGTACAATAAAAGCCTCGCTGCCCCTGGAAACCAGCTGCCCAGCACTGTGCTCAGGCAGGGGAGGTCAGCCTTCAGACACCTCTTCTGCAGCAGCAAAAATGGAAGGCAAGGTGGGCCCACTTGTCCCTCGTATGGCTTCTGGCTTTTTAGCTACCTCCGCATCAAGAACAGTTTTGCACAGCACAGGAGTACGGGAGTATTTTTAGGTGACTTTGCAGCAAGAGGTCTGGAGCACAACCATCCCTTTCATCTAGAGGACTTAGTAAAACACAGGTCTTGTAATGGTTGTTCAGGGAAGACAGACAGCCACCATCATAAGAAGCAGTGGGTTCCCTCGCTCAGCATCAGAGATTTCAGGCAATCACTGTGCCTCAATCCAGATGAACAAAGCAGCAATCCAGCTGGCAGCTCTTCCCTCACAGCAGTGCCGAGTACAAGTGCTAAGAACTGAACACCTCAGCTATTCTTCAGTACTGAGCATCGTGCAGGCAGGAGCCCATCCGTGGCTGGCTTTCCCAGGGGCTCAGTACAGCACCATGTTCCCTCTCACCTCTGCACAAGGCAGTTCTGTAAGTGCTTGAGACCCGGGGAGCAGTCACAGGTGTGCAGGTGCTGCAGGTTAGGCATCTGATACACACCCTAATTCAGACACTGCTATTCTGCATCACATACAGCCTTATTTTTCCCTTGGCAGCTTTGTAAGGTAACACACTGGAGGTTTGCAGGCCAAGTTACATTAAATAAAGATGGAATTTCTTTAGCCAGCCAATGCTGTCTACTTCAGTGGGATGCAAAACCCCCCCTCTAAAACACCTCTGCGATAATTTTAACTGCAGCAGCAGCAGCAAACAAGCAAAACTCAGACTGTATCCACACATGAAGGTTAGCTGCAGCCCTGCATGCGCTGCTGGGGTCCTAGGGTCATGGAGCAATGCAGTGGCTGTTCAGAGCCCAGTCTGCCATCCTGCCTTGGCTCTCTACAGCAGGCTGCATTTCAAACTAGGCACACAGCAGTGAACGGAGAGGTTAACCTTCATTCCTTCAACAAGAGGCCATTATACCCAGGGCCCCTGCTGGCAAGGACACTGAATCCCCATGGAGCTGGCACCAGCACTGTTTGATCTGACAGCGCCAGCTGTGGGTTCCTTCCCTCCTTAGGAAGGAAGCACAGTCACCTCTCCCCTCCTACCAGCCCATTAACTCCACCTAACACAGGTTGGGATTTTGGCAGAGCCCCCCCTGCCTCTCATCCTCTTTTACAGCAGCCTGACAGCTCCTAAGGCCTAAAGGGAACCAGATGTGTACAGCAGTATTAGTACAGAACCACAGAGACCTTTGAGCTTTAGCAGAGCCAGCACCGGGAGCCAGCAGGACAAGTCAGCAAGCTCATATGCAGAGCTTGGTTTGCTGAAGTTAAATGGTAGAAAAACCCTGCCAAATCTGGACTGGATAAAGCTGGTTGCTGTTAGTTCTCTGTATTCTAACCCACTACAGGAGGCAAGAGCAAGTTGGAGTTTCAGCTCCATAGCCAAAATGTTCCAACTTCAAAAGGCTCGAGTACAGCACAGCTGCTGACCTGCCAAAGAAAGGCCAGGGAATTGGAACTGGCAAGAAACCGCTCCTTTCAACAGGTGACCAAAGTAACAGCGTGCAGAAAGAGGTAAACGTTTCTCGAGTCCACCAGTACATTTGGCTCAGTAGTTCCTTGGATCTCACTCCTGCTCTGTGCAGCAAAACCACAGCCAGCCACATAGCAGGAAATGCTGACCTCTCCACCTGTACACCAGGAAGCAACCAGTTTTAGCAAGCTGTTGGTGTTGTGTGAAGAATGGAGCAGTGAATCCCTTTTCCTATCACCTTCTATGCTTTAAGGCACAGGCTAGAGGAGCTTGCAGTATTCATCCCTGCAGGTTACCCTAGGTAACCAGCAAGCTTGCACAGACACTTGATGAAGGGAGTATGACATTGGGGAGCATCATTAGAAATAAGACTCGTCTGCTGCCTGTGCTCCGTGTCCCTCCACTGCAGTCTCCTCTCTAGCACTCTGCTTGTGAACTTCCAACGTTTCCATCTCCACATAACTCTTGATAACAAGTCTTCCCTCTCACCTCAACGCTGGAAGCAAACAATTCTCACTAGGCAGCATCCAAAATACACTGGAAAACTGCAAATTTTGGATGGGTGGAAACAGATTTTTTGCAAGACAGTAACTGGCCAGGTAGGATGGAACTGGAGAGAATAAGTACAGTGGCACGTGCTGCGTGTCATGACTTTAATGTGTAACTACAGTATGCATACATACAAGAAGTGGGAGAACTAAAGCCCAAGAACTAGAAAGGCTACAAAATACAACACGTGGACCAATACCTTACAAAACATTCAAAATCCTTACAAAATGGGCTGTATTGGTCCTTTTTTTTTTCCTTTAGATTTTTTCTTTTTTTTTTTATTTGTTTTTGGGGTTTTTTTTGGTGTTTTTTTTTGTGGGTTTTTTTTTTGTTTTTTTTTTTTAAACAAACTTATACTGTCACGGGGGAGGGAAAGGTCTGGATTTAGTCCCCCT
>NC_034418.1:1397641-1452731 GCF_002078875.1 Numida meleagris
AAAAACCAAAAAGCTATAGGCCTGGTCTCTGGTTTCTTTACTAAAAACAGCTGACCCTCTCCCAAAGGGCCTGAGGTGTGTCTTCTCCAACAGAAAGGAGGCGTTCTGCCACTCGGCTCCGTCAGCCATTGATGGAGGAAAGGGGACAACAACGCTGAACCTCACATCCCTCCCTCACCCCTCCCTCACTCCGTAGTATTCCCATATTCCAAACGTATCCACTTTTTTTTTTTTTTCTTCCCTGTAAAACAACTTAAGTGATTTAAAGGTCCCCCATCCACGTAAAGAAAAAAAAAAAATAAGTTACATAATAATAGAACTGGTTTTCAATATTCTTTGGGAGTCTGGCAATGTCAGGACAAGGAGGTCTGCCCCAGACAAGCACTTGGCATCAGCAGCTGCCCCTTTATTACAAGCTGGACAGGCACCAGTTACCCACTTGCCTTTTACACACTTTGCACAAACCCAGAAGTCCAGACAAACGTTTCTGTTCCTTGTATTTACACTAGTTCAAAATGATATTCACAGCATCTTCTGAATTTTGGCCAAAAGTCAAACATTTGTTTCAAACTTTGGAACGTGCCCACAGACTGTCAGCCCAGGTCGCTGGCGTGTACCCAATCGAGGGAGCTGGGAAGGTCGGGAAGAGCCTTACAGATTCTTCTGTCGGTCGATGGGACAGGGGCCTCCAGGCTGGCACATTTACAACACAAGATGCAGCTCATCTAACTGGCACCAGTCCCCTCCATTACTTGCTGGGCTTGCTTCTGCCCCATGCAGCACTGTGCAACCGACTGGAACAACCTGAACACAGAAGCAGAGCAATATTAGTTGTCAGCTGTACTCCCTACCTGGAATCCAATACACCACGATGTACAGCATCACAGGTGTTTGCACCAAATGCGTGGGCAAAGGAGCCAGGTTCTGATCATCTGCAGTGCTACCACATCTCAGAAATGCATTACACCCAGCTCAGTCCCCATAAGAACACAGAAGAGCAGTGTTTGAACAGCACGTGCATTGTGTAGCAGGCCGCTCTGAACCCTCTGTACTGCACTGGTGGCAGCTCTGTTCCCAGCTCCACTACTTTTTAGAAGAAAACATCTCCAGGATCTCCTCAGGAACATGATGTTTTGCTGTGGAACAAACTTCCACACACAGAGGACAGGAAAAATTCAGCTTCTCTCATAGCAGCCTGCTGTGACTTCCAGTAATCACTCTGCATTCTGCTCTCAGGTTGTGTTTCCTCCTCTTATGGCAGGAAACACTGCTGCTACTGCAAAGCACCGACAGCTCAAGGTACAACTCAGCACTACTGCTTCAGTGATTTTGTTACTAAGTTATACTCACTTTTCAATTTCTGGAGCACAGTGAACAAATTCATGGTTCCAGAACTTAAATGCTGGGTTTTTTATCAGCTCGATGAAAGTAATAAGGAGTCCCCAGGGATGAGGCCTATTTACAATCAGTCGTTCCAAGAGAACCCTGCAGTCCGAGAACAAAACAGTTACAACAGAAAGGTCTGAAATAAACAGGGAAGGAAAGCAAGAAGCTGAATGCAGGCAAGTTAAATGCCTCCCCTCTCACCTTGTGATCTGCTCCTGGATAGCCTCAGTGTTGGCCTCTGCAAACAGGTAAAGCATGGTGCAGCTGAAGTAGTGGGTATGACTGTTGGGGTATCGCAGCTGGTTGGCAATTGCATTCAAGAAGAGGTACCGACCTGCAGAAGGAGAGTTGTGAGTACAAATGGTGAACCCTGCCCCAAACACAAGAGGGGAAAAGAAACAATTAGTTTTGCCTAAAATTAAGGTTTCTAAGCACCCCCCATCCAAGTACAAGAAACAAAGGCTGAAGATATGCAAGAGCCTCACCAACTCAAGCTGATGGGGCAGAAATAATTCCTCTTCATTGAACTGATTTCTCATTCCCTTGCATGCCTTGAGCATTTTGTTTCAATATTGCACCTGTATTGAACGTAGCCCTACTCACTGTGAATTCCCTAGCAGCTGCACGGAGTGATCTGCGTTTCCCGTAGCCCTGCTTCAAGTTAGGTATGACAAAACTAGCTCACCTTCGGTGTCCAGGTCCACTGCCAAATTCTGGAAGATGTCCATATGTGCTGAGTGGGTAATGGTGCTCATGGAGGGCGTGCTGCCTTTGTTGTGGATGTGCGCAATAGCCTGAGTACCGACGTGGAGCACCAGTGCATTAATCAGCTGGATGTTGTAGCGGTTGCCAGGTTCGTTTGATACCTAATAGGAAAGATACACAAAGCATTAACGTTCTATGTTCCTTCAGTAATTTAAGGGACAACATGTACAACAACAGCATCCAGATCTCTCTTTGTTTGTACAGAAGGCAACGTACTTAACGTCCGCAAATTCAATTTGCCATTTACCCATTTGCAATGCAATGTTTGCCCCATCCCTGGGATACTCGGGTCCAGCCTGGATGGGGCTATGGGCACCTGCTCTGGTGAGAGATGTCCCTGCCATGACAGGAGTTGGAACTAGGAGGTCTTTAAGGTCCCTTCCAATTCAAGGCGTTCTGTGATTCTATATTCAAAAGCAGCAGTAAAGTGTTGACAGACCAGATATACAACTAATGTTCTCCCTACTTAAAAGAAGAAAAAAACACTCAGGTAAAGGGAATCTGATCGCACCAGCTGTGCCATAGGCTGCCTGAAACAGACAGCACTTGTGTGAAGGCTTATGCTGGAGCAGTTCTCAGAGAAAGTCCAACTTCAGTCCTGAATCCTGCTGTAAGCTATAGCATGTGATGTGCTAAATGAGTAGAGTAGGCTAACAGCTCAGAACTGGGCTTTAGGCTGATTGCCCTCCCCTCCTGTGCACTCTTTCCCCCAAAGCATTAGCATGGGGATCCACAGACTTCACTAACTACCAACTATGAATTCACTTGCAGTCAAAGTTTAGAATCTAAAAAAAAAACTGCAATCAAGTTCAATAAACTTGAACTGATATTCAAAATGTTGAATATCAGACGATGGCCTGGGCAAACAGCACTGGAATCATGTGATGGAAGCCACAGAACTCCTTTACCTGGTAGGGGACAACAGTGAGCTTGATACAGTCAACTCTGACTGCATTCTTCTCTATGGTCTGCAACACTGTGCCCTAGAGACATGCAAGCAGAAGAGGCCAAGGTTGAGATACCCCAGCTTCTCACTTGAAGCATCTGGCAGCTCATGTAGATAAAGTTGATTGCTTTTAGATTAGATCAGTTCAGGGTTGCTAAAAATCAACATTCCTGTTTCCACCTAAATTCCACCTCGTTGAAAGTGCTTCACTGAACTCCCCTGTGAGGGAGAAGAAATTCTTGGAGAAGTGCATTTTCAGGGGCTTTTCTACTGCCAGGAACGCATGCTTGCTACACACTGACAGGATTCCTGCTAGGAAGGAAGGTGACTCAGCCAACAAGATCATTTGTCTCATAACACTTCCTAGATCCAACATCCTCAGAAAGCAGTCACTCACTTGTAAGTTGCTGCGCAAGTCAGACAGAAAAGTGACTGGAGAACGGGTTTTGAGATAGGAATCCAAGTCTTTCTTGAACTGAGGCGGCATCACTCCAGTGAAATTGGTGAGTATTCGTGGAGCGATATTAATTTCACTCAACATGTCCACCTGTTAAGAGAAAGCCCAGTCAGCTAAACCATAAGCAATCAGTAAAGGAACAAATTACAAAAGCAGATCAGCGTCAAAGCAGTCTGAGGAAGTTCGTGCAGCCACAATCCTTCCATGATTAGGAGACCGGTGTACATCCAAGCACCTAATGAGATCAACTCTTCTCGAAGTCCCCCCTCATCATGCAAGAAGCTGGCTTCAGAATGGTAAATTATCTCATTACGTTAAGACAGGACAGCATCTGTTTCTCATTAAGAAAAATAATTCTGATTTAGTGCTTGGACATGCCAGCTCTCTGACAATTACATAACTGAACTCAAGGCCTCACGCATCCTGCACAGCATGAAATGCTTGTACAGCTCAACGTGTGCTGAACAGAATTCTAACAACAGTTGTTAGCTGAACTTTGAAACAAAGCCACAAAGATTACTTCAGTAGTCTGTCAACGAGCAATTAGTACAATGACGAAGATGCCCTTGCTCCAACACCATGGATCAGTCCTAGGGACACCACAACATCAGTTTCCCTTTGGAAAAGCCCTCTGGCTTTCCATGCTAAAGGTAGGCTCTCACTGATGCAGTTCTCAGGTAATAAAAGTCTCAATGACCTGTCCTTATGGGTTGAATCTGCACACGTTTTGCAGGCAAGGTAAAGATCTGTTGCTAGAAAAGCCAATCCAGAACAGAGGCAAGTTTTATGCTTCCAACTGCAACAAGTCTTACCTTTAGATTGGGGGTGAAAGGGTCTGGAAGCCTCATGTTCCGTGGGAAGGCACTCAGGATCAGATTCCTTAGCTGAATACAGTTAGGTGGGATGACATCGCAGAACCCATAATGGTAGTCACAAAGAAATTCTGGGAAATCGTGCAATAGGACCAGCAACACACGTAGAGTGCCCTGCAAAACAAAATACAGCAGCTTCAACATGAATAGAAGAGGTTCCTAATTGCTGAAACTTCCCAAGAGCTTGCAAAACCACCCTTCTAAGTCGTGTGGGTAGCATAAAGAGAGAGAAACCAATCTAGGAAGGCAGCCTGTTTCTGTCCCACACCTAGTATGCATCTAACTGAAAAACAAACCCCAATGGAACAGTAAAGACTATTTCCCTACCAGAATATATATTTCCACACCAATTCTACTTTCAGATTCTGGCTGGAAGTACCTGTTACCTGATACATATTTACACATATTTACCTTGTAAAGAATTTGCATAGGTTTGCTGAGTTCCACATTTCTGAGGAAAGGAGCCAAGTACTTGAAAAGATCGATCAATAACTGGGCATACATAGGCCAACCCTGCCAAGAAAAAACAGCAAGAGGTGAGCGTGCAATGAAGAGCAGGAATCTCTAGTTCAAAGCCATAATTAAGTAGGTGTTCATATAAACCTGGATCCCAACTTAAGTCCTACTGCTAGCTCTGTTAGTGACAGCAGCATAGCTCATTTCAAGGAGCTTAGCTGCACACTGTATATTATGGGTTTTTCTTGAACACTCAACACGCTGTACTGAGATGACAGCATTCAGTCTAGACTACAGCTCTTCCAGACTTTGGCAAGTTTTGTGTTTGTTAAATTCCAACCACCCTATACACAACAGCTTATTGACATCAAGCCTCTCCTCCATGCAGTTAGGTTACTGTGAATACAGGAGACAAAAACAGAACAGCCATGCTACTAGTGCACTTCAAGAGATGTGAAACAGCATCACGCCAGTAGGCATCCTTCTGGGTGAGCTTTTTATTTCAGGAAAGATGAACTGCAGCCACACCTTCTGCTGTGGTGTATGTGCCAGCATTCTTGCAATAAATATCCGGTGGGAGATCAGTTCCAGCCAGGCATAAACAAAACCTGGAGCTTTTGTAGGCCTCAGGATGTGAAATGTGTTACTGAAAGAAAAGTTAGAGCAGGTTAGAAGTGCACAGCAATAAGACTGCTTTTCATAACACTGATGGAAAACATACACAGCCCTAAAAAGCAAGGCATTTCAGCATTATTTTACCAGTGACCTTCCTTAAAACAAGCAAGTGGACAGTCTAAGGAGAACCAGTTATTCTGAATGCGAATAAGCCACCACATGGAACAATCAGATAAGCCTTTAAATAAAAAAAAAATTCTTGATCCTACCAGGAAAGGAGAAGTACTGGGATCAAATACGTACCAGAAAGCTGTGAGTGTCTGGAAGTTGATGGTCTCCAACACATGCTCAGGAGCATTTAATTCCAACAGCAACATGATGAAAACACGATGGTAAGGAAGCTGCTGAAACTCACTCTGCCGAATGTCATGGTCTTGCAGAAGAACTCCCACCACAATACCAAGAACCTAAAGAGAGCCATGAAATTCAGCAGTGACAGCAAGAATAACGGCAGGTCAGATCACAGATAAGAACCAAAAATTCCAGTTGTCAGATAAAACTACAATCTTCATCAGCAATCCCCAAGCACTGACACTTTGCTCTCCCGTCCTGTGGATCACAGTGACTGAATGAGCACTGCTGAACACCCAACCAAAAACCAAGTAGTATAAAAGCACAGGCAAGGTCCTCAAAAGAAAAAAAAAACAAACACCAACCACCAAAACCCAAAAAGGCACACACCCACAAAGCTACCAACCCTAAACCACACTTTCTAACGGTTTAGAATATCAGCTGAAAACACTGACAGTTGCCTTTTCCGTTTCAAGGCACAAAAGTGAGTTTCAGGTTTGACAGAAATCTTTGAGAGAAAGCCACTTGGCATCTTGATATTCCACTCAATTTCTCTATTCAGTGACCAACACATTCAAGTCCTCATCTGCTATTTTAGCAGTAGCCCACACTGAGCTCAACGTATCTCTTCCAGTGAAAGCACACACACCATTATTTGCTTTAAGTGCAAAGACTACAAAGATGGTTCCACAACCTTGTTCAGGAGGTTGATCTTCGTAACGGTGTTGGTTGCTTCTCCAGAGTGCTTCACCAGCAGTGCAATGAGCCGCACAAAGGCATCCAGATTGTGGTAGCACTTGGCTCGGATCATAGTGGGGTTGGCAGCAGGGTTGTGCTGTTGCTCAGCCTGAGCACGATAGCTGATTTCAACGCACATTTCAGTGCAAAGCCGGAAAAAGCGGGTGATCAGGTCATCTGTTTTCAGGATCCCTTGCTGGTGCATCTGTCAGGGAAAGGAAAAACCCTCAGAACCGTAAACGCAAGAAGTTCATTCTACAACTTATTTCAAACACTTGCAACAAGCATTATTCTTCCACTATTCTACCCCAAGGTGAATGTTTCTAATGCAACTTGAGGGTGGCACAAAAATTTAGCAAGGCCGTTTGCTCCCAAATAGAGTCTTTGATCTTAAACACCTTTCAATCATCAGCAGAGCTGAGAAGCCTGTTCAGTATCACTTCTGCTACCAGCACTCAACCTTGCACAAAGGGCAGCAAAAGGCAGCAGCAGTTTGGTCTGTGGAGCCTTCAAGAGCCCAAGTAGGGCAGCGCAAGCTGTGGGAAGGGCAGAATTCAGCCACCAGCTCAGGAACCATCACTGTTTTGTGGCAATACCCTGTACAAACAAACCACACGTGGATAATGAGCTTTCCTTACAGGAACACAGCTTGCAGAGATAGGTTGGGTTTGGTTTTTCCCCTCCTTTTGGGGGAATCATGATTTAGTAACATACACATCAAGAGGCCTCTTTGTTACTCACAGTATTGAAGCCACCAAACTTAAACCAAAGTTCTACTACAGGGAACCTCTAAGTTTTCAGTACAGCATCTTACTTCTGAACTCCTACTGCACAAACACAAAGCTATAAAAAATAGCACAATCACGAGCTTAGAGAATTTCTAATATTTCTGGAAGAGTATTTTCTTAAATAAAAGGGAATTCGTATCTGCCTTCACAGATGTATGCTCCTTCTTGCCCCAACACCTAATGGGAAGGAAGTGTCATCTCTCCAAGTAACCAGGTTAAGGTAATTTTAAATCAAAACTTCGTTTAATGCATTTATTACAAAATGCTTCTTTTAAAAACACATCTGTTTCCTGTAAGGAAAAAATTACATTATATATATACTCCAGTTTCATGAATTCAGATTGCTATTTCTTATCTGATCAGATGCTTACAGGAGGTAAGCAAACAAGTGTGGTCAAACAGTGAAGTAGGGCACAAGAACACTGAGCATTAGGAGCACACTGTAGTATAGTACAGTGTATAAGTATACTTCTAAGGTATAAAATGGGGTTACACGAGATGGGAACTAAGAGAGGTAAAATCTCTTTTTAAAGAAGCCAGTTTAACACAAAACATTTGGAGAAGATGCTCTCTGCAGTAGGGAACCAGATTAACAAAGATATGGCTACAAGACACATGAGGCAACTAAGAACAAAATCACTGCAACAGTCAAGGATGTTAGGCATATTTCCTAGCTTGAACTGCAAAGACTGGCAGCAAAATCTATCATTTCTGTGACATTAGTGCTGAATTTTAAGAACTTCATACAAACAGTGCAAATCAGGGGCTTCTTGTAGCTGCACTCAAGCAGCAACTAGGAATACAGTTTCAGGATAACAACTGCAGCTGTAGCCCTGCATGTTGGTTTACTGAGTGCATCTCCTCTTAGTCACAACTGGATGACAGATGCATAGCTCATCCCATCTATCAGGATGCCCCAGACTGAAATGCTGGAGGGGCTGGCTGTTTAGATTTAGATTCCACTTTAGCTAATGAAGTTTCAAGTTTTTCCTCCCTAAAGATTCCAGTCAGAAAAGATTTCCTTGTTCACATGGTCTGAAACAATTCAGCTGCATCTCTGAGTAATTTGTTCTGTAGACCATCGAGAGCTTTTACTGCTACTTACAAGGAGCAACGTTAGTCAAGCTTCATTAGAGAGCATGTGAGAACTACTGCCAACTGTTAACTCCCTTGAATTTCTTATCCCACTGGGCTTGCATCAAAACCCTGGGCCTGAATGCACAGCTTAGTGCTGAAGTATCTGAAGCCAAAGGGCAGAGATTTCTACAAAACTTCAAAGGAAGGCAGAATTTTGACAGTCATCCGTCACACACCTGCAAGTTTCAAAGAAGATGTCTAACATTGGTTATAACTGCTTTAAAATGGAGGGCATCACACCCTACTTATGTTGAATAAAAAGCACCTTTCTTTCCAAAAGCTCTACCTGTCCAACAAACGCAGAGAACGCTTTGGTACTGTCGCGGCCCGCTGCAGCTGAATGGTAGAGGTTCACCCACTCCCTCAGCAGGTATTCTGCCTTCTCCCTCAGACCTGGCGGATCATCATACTCAGAGGCTTGGGAAATTCCAGAATGCATCATGAAATTGGGACCTCCGTGAGCACGGTCAATCATTGCTTCGTAGTTTGATCGGACCACTTCCATCAACTGGGGTAATCTAACGCAACAGATCAGAGCAAGAGCTGGGTTAGAATTCTTTCTCCCAGTCCCAAGAAGGCATGTGAACTGGAAGCTTCACCAAATATAGTTAAAAGAAAGCACATTCCACATGCATATCATCTTTTTATCTTCTTCACTAGCAGTAGAAGGTCTTGAAAGCAGCCACATTTATGAGGAAAGGCAAAAAAGCACTGTCATCACACAAGCTCTGAGGTTACACTTCAATCCATGCAACAATGTATTGCAGGGAAGCACCACAAGCACTGCTAACAGCTTCACTGTTGGGGACTTGAGAAGCTCTAAAGTGCTGAAATTCTGATGTGCCAATGCTAAAGGGCCTGGCTGAAGCGCTGGAGTTAGTATAATTTGATTAATATCTTGTGATTAACACATTAATACATACGAGAGTTAAAAATTCAAGGGTGACAACACTGCCTAGATTTGAGAAAGCAGGAATTCAGGTGGGTATCTCACAGCTCCACGGTACTTCGGAGCAGAGTGCACAGAAATTTTGCTGCACAAGCATTCAATTTGAAGTCATGCTGCAACTGCCTCTCTTTTGATGACATCAGAGCAATTACATAAAAATAACAGAACGTTTTGAACCGACAGAGGCCACAGCCACAGAGGATGTTTAAAGCTCTATGATTTACGGATGTAAGACACCAACTAGGTAACATTTCAAATCATAAACGAGCACAGCAGAAGTAATGTACTGCATGGTATTGCAGGCTCACCCTTCTGGGGCATTCCCTCTGGAATGAGCGTTAATCCTCATGAGCGTCTCTATCGTGTGGAACACATCTGCCTCTGTTACATGGGCGACACTTCTCTCATCCACCAGAAGGATCTTCACCAACTGCATGGCAAATGCCACAGCCATATAGTTCAAGCCGTTCTCCATGGACTGGCAAAAATCAAAAAGGCATTAGGATCATGAAGTTCAACCATTCCCCTCGTGGCTGACCACTACTCTTAAGACTGACCATAACTTTCCCCCCCCAAAAAGCAGGCTCTCTTTACCTGAGCCAGGTGAAGATCGTACTGCTGCATGTTAACCAGGTGATTGCGGATTAGCAGCTCCACAGCTTCCACATTGTACTTGTACTCATCTCTACATTCAATCAGGCACCTAAAAGAATTTGATTTCTTTTCACAAGTGTACTTAAACCACACAGTTTAAGCGAAGCAGATCAAGTCTAACATTTAAGAGTCTCTGCAATCCACTGCAGCTCATTACTTGCCCCAGAAGAAGCCTCTTCTGGAGCATTCTGTGAGATAACTTTCTGGGTTGGGAACAGTCCTCAAGCATTTGTTGCCTTGCACTACTGGCCACAACAGCCCATGAGATTCAGTTTATTCAGCACAAGAAGCCCCTCTTCTAAGCACAAAGTGGGATAGCTGTCTAGCTGAAGCACAAGTGCTTCTGCTGCAGGCATACACCACGTCGCATTGTTTGTGACAGCAAGTGGAGAGAGTCTCTACAAAATGGGAAAAAAGAGAGTCTCTAATGCTTCAATCCATAACAGATTTCTACCACATTCTAGGATGAATCCGTGTTAACAGAAGCTCTAGTTACTTTTAACATTAAAAACACCGCTTTGTGTCTAAACTGCAGTGATTCAAAGCATTAACAAGCAAGCAATTCAGAACAACGCAGTAACTCCCAGAAGACGAGACCCTACTGTGCCACAGCTGACCTAGTAATCTGCTTGTTACACCACGGAGATCCATATGCACGGCCGTCCTGCAGAGCCTTCAGCACCAGCAGGTGACACTCGCGGTAGCGAAGCAGGAGGTCAGCATCTGCCCCACTGGTGGCATCCAGTAAGCCCTCTACAGCCTAGAACAGACGCAACCTGTTAGCAGAGGAAAAACCAAGTCCTCTTCTAAATCTGACATGAAACCGGATCAGCTGCAGTTACCACTCAGCAGTCAAATAATCACTTTAGTCAGCGTCAGCTTCTGCTGCAGATTCCGCACAAGTCAAAGCCTCCTAAGAAGTGTATGGCTCATGGGAAACCACATGAAGGAAGGTGTACATAGTCTGACAGAGAACACCTTCCAGATTCCTTAGACAAAGAGCTGCTGCACTCTGATGCACCTGTAGTAATCTGCGTGAAATGGAAGTTACTGCACAGGCATTGATGCCAGTTCATGTCACAGCTCACTGCAACACTCCCCACCTGGTATAGCTCACTAGGTCTGGCTGCGATGGAGTTAATTCTCTTCACAGCAGCCCTCAGGATACTATGTTTAAGGTTTGCTGCTGAAACAGTGTTGACAACAATATCTGGGCAGCTGCTGAACAGTCTGTACAATGCATTAAGGTTTTCTCTTTCCCATTCTGCCTCCCCCACAGTGAGAAGGCTGGTAGTGCACAACCGACTGGGAGGGTGCAGAGCCAGCACAGCAGGCACAAAGTGACCACAGGAATATTCCATGCTGTGTGACATCATGCTCTGTGCTAAAAGCTTAGGGAAAGGATGATTAGGGGAAGGCAGTCACTGTGATGTTTGTCTTCCCAAGCAGCTGTTATGCTTGCTGAGGCTGATTTCCAGGAAGCAGCTCACCATCTGCCTGCTGATGGGATGTAGTTTTATTTAGTTTTATTTTTCTCGTTTTTGCCTTGTTTGTGCACACAGCTTTTGGTTCCCCTATTAAGTCATCGTCATCTCAATGCAAAAGTCATTTTGCCTTCCCTGTCTTCTCCCTGTCCCAGAGGAGAGGGAAGTGAACGAGCAGATGAGGACATATTCATCAGTTGCCACTAAATATGAAGCAAATCTGTGCTGCTATAAATCCAGCACAAAGCCCCATGCTACCCACTTACAAGGGCAGGTCAAATGCTTTATTAGCCTCCAAATCATCTTCAAATCAGTGACTACTCCCAGCTGCAACAGCTCTCGACTTGCCACCTGTGGACAAGACTCCCTAATCTCAGGATGCTGTACCCACTTCTTCCTGCAGCAGCCCAGCCAGAGCACATCCCATATTAAGGGAACAGAAAGCCCTCTTCCAGTATTATTTACTAAATTTCCAAAGATAGCACTTGTTCAGTTTCATTCACCAAGCAAACTCCACAGGATGCATGAAGATACGAAGCCACCACAAGACAACCAACAAGCCTAAGGAGCAATAAATTCGAGGCCAGTTGGGGCAGGATTGTTAACACTCACCTTCTGCAGCAGTCCAAGAGCTGCAATGGCATCACGGGAGTTCCGAGCTACCACCACAGCCTCCAGCAGGCTGCGTAATGCTTGAGCTTGAGGATTCATGGCCAGAGTATGGGGAATGGACTGCAGGTGCTGCTCCAGTTCTGTCATGCATTTGTCATAGATTTGTGCTACATCATCAGTGGCCCAAGCTTGCTGCATAAGAGAAAGTGGGAATCAGTGGTTTTTCCACAAGGACCACGTCTGTCAAACTCATACTGATTGGCTCTTCTGCTTCAGAACTCAGAGCACCCAGAACATAGTCCTCTACAATACTTTCATGCATTTTAATTGCATTTCAAACACATATTTATGATCAAATTAAGCTGTAGAAATAACCAGCAAACAATTTTAGTAGTCCTTAAGATCAAGAACGCATTCAAGAACCTATTACCTCAAAATGAGTGCTTGCTATACACGACCTTCCCCAAAAGTAACCTTTTCACCACTACCAAAACCACATGTAGTAAATCCTAACTTGTATATCTGGTTCCAATTTACACTACAAAAACCTGAGACTGCCTGTAAGAACAGCTTTAAGATGCCATCAGTTGGACTTCCAGACAATTTAAGATGAATGAACCCTTCAGCCAGTATTCCCAAGCAATGCAAATGCCTAATTCTTACTAGTCTTCCATCAAAGGACACGAGCTCTGCAACGTTCATCAGAAGGGCTACGGTACTTGAGACAATTAGAAATCTCTACCTTCATAGGTTGAGCCAAGAATCCTGTAGGCTGAGTCAAGTCATTGGTAGGCAAGAAGCCGGGGACGTTGCGTGCAAACTCTTCGTAAACAGCCAGCTGTTTTGGGTCCACACCTCCAACCTTTGCAATAAAGAAGAAAATGCATTAATATCTTTGCTAAGCACCATGGCAATAAGGAATGAGGGCAGTTTGCATGACAGGTAGCTGCTCACTCGCTTTTGTAACAGAGCGACCTAATACTGAGCAATAAGATTCTGCTGCTCTGTGCTGAGGCCATATCCCTCCTGCCAGACCTCCCAACACAAGGATTTTGCTAGATTATGGCAACTTATTCCCAGAAACACAGCAAACTGAATACTGACCCTATGCTTCTCAGAGGCACAAGAGAATGCCTGTTAAAGGGATGAATGGGAAACAATACAACGGTCTTTTCTTTTAGTGAAAGCAAGAGCAGAGGAGAACATGAGAAAGAACTTCCTCAAGCAATCAAAGAAAATGATATGAATACATTCTGAAACAACTTATTTATGTGTTTCCACTGCCAATCAAGCTAATAGCAGCTTCTATGTTAGACATGACTAACAACATGCAGAACTGCTTATCTGAAGCAGTGTGCTTCTCTCTTCGTCATCAGAAGGGGAAGCATAGCATCAGAAAATAGCTCACTTAATATCCTCACCTTTAACCTGATCTGTTCTGGCATCCGTTCAGCTTGGTAAGTTAACACAACAGGATCACAGTACCGACGGCCCTCTTGTCTAGCATGTTTTCTGAGCTCAAATTCCTGGTGAAGAGAGCCAAATACATTGCATTTTAGACACCGAGTCTGGATGTCTACAAGAACACAAACCTTTGAGAAGGCAGCAGTCCCATACTCACAGTTGCCAGCCTCTTGTCCATTTCAGGGCCTGCTTTTTCCACAGCTGTCTTCTGGATAAAGCAGCATGCCAGCTCACAGTTATCCTGCGCTAGCTGGGCAGCTGCTTGCTCCATCATGTCCCTCTGTTGTGGGGAGGCTGCCTATTGAAAACCAGGACAATCGGTGAAGGCATTTTCCTTACATATAGCCAGTCCTAATATCTGCACTGCTGCACACACAGAACACCAGCAATAATAAAGGAACCTTCTTAGGAATGCGCTGTCTTTGCATGGAATACACAATAATAAATATTTTTTGCATAGCTTTGAATAAAACATAAGCAAAGACAACAGTAAAGACTTTCAGCAAGGAACAGAACAGCAGGAGGTTTCCCTCCTTCCCCACCAGCTTATCTCCAGAGCATGACTGAACTCATAACAGATACTAATGAAGGAAAAGAAACCCTTCTGTCATGGCTTGAGGGTTTTTCCACCACCTAGGCTGCAATCAGAAACATAAGTGGCTCACTCAATGCAAAGCAGAGGTGCTAAACATTTCTCCAGCGGGCTCCCTTTCTCATATATCTCTACCTATCTATATATATATATATAGAACTTCCCTTGAGAGTCTGCTTTAAGAGAAAACTGAATAGATGGACCTATGTGCCAGGGTGTAAAGCAGCCAGTTCCACTGGAACACATGTATAAATGCAAACAGTTCAATCTCCTTGGACTTCTTCGCCCACTAAAATCCACCCCTACTTTATTATTCCCTGAAAATTATACTGCTTCTTTCAGACAAAACAAATTCTTGCCATGTTAACCCTCTTCATTTGGTAAGCCAGATGTGAATTTTTAAACATCTTGTGCAGCACTTTCTCCTGCAGCACAACACTCTGTAATTATGCCATCAAAAAACTTCCTTGGACTACAAATGGATCTATACCAATAAAGTCGTGACATTTTGCAAATACAGAATACATTAGCACCAAGTCTTCCAGAAAGCATGAATTACTTTCTGCCACATATGTAGGAACCTAGCAGATACACAGAGCTGTAATGCCACTGGCTTGCATTCACCCTGCCTCACTTCTGCCATCTCATGCCACCCAAGAGATAACAAGCATTCCTCCAGTTGCTTCCCTGTCTGAACTGTGGTCACATCCAATGACAGCAACATCTCATCCTGAAGTATGTGTGTCTCTCTCGACAGGGGTTTGGTTTTTTTTTTTTTTAGTTTCTTTGCTTTTTTGTGGTTACTACCTTCACACACAAGCTCTGAGGAATAATAAGCAAAAGGTGCTAACAGCAGTCACAGACTAAGTTCCCACGTTAACAAAGCAGTACTGTTTACTCCCATCCTTAATTTTTACTTAAGATTGATGCCACAGAACTCATACGTTTCTGCTACACCATCTGTAAGCCCAGACTTGCTACTGAAGAGAAAGCAACCAGTTTCTGATCTTGGCAATCAGGTTATCTGAAGCTCTGAAGAGAGGGTCTACAGGGCTTGAGGCAGGTAAGTTAGGTCACAAATCATTCAGCCCATACCTGGGCATGGGAGCCTTACTAACACTTCGTACTCCTTTCAGACCTTTACAATCTGCCCTCTTGAGCAGAGAGCAACTCCATTGCAAAAGGGCCTTCACGGTGCCACTCCCTGCTAGATGGGCAATAGCAACACGCCCTAAAGAGGTACACAGCCCTTCAACTTTGCTATTGTTCCAGGGAATAGCAAAAAAAGTCTCCATCTTTCCAAGGTCTGTGCCTGTTGTGACACCAATAGCAAGCACAGCAATCTTCTGGGTAGCAGCTGCTGTTCTGGCTAGCAGTTCATGAACTGTGTTCCACTTAACAAAGAGGGGAAAAACGAGGACTTCAGCTCAAACTTTGCTTGTTAAAAAAAAGAGACTTTAAAATATCCTCTAAAGAAGCCAGTGAGTGGAAAAGCTGTTCAGAACAGTCTTAACTACTTATCTGCTAACAGCAGAACTGAATGAAATCCGCCTAAAGCTTACATGCATACCGTGATAATCTATCACTAGAAAATCCCAGAATCAATTCAATCCTCTCCACCCTTCCTTATCTACCTGAAAAGCCACAGAAAGATAACCACTCCAAAGCTTCCATGATGCGATCAAACTCGATAGCACACGGGGCAAACAGCTCAGGAAGCTCAAGTGCAATGAAGTCACGTCCACCTTACAGGCTTAAGACTACAGGATGTGAGCTGTTATTTCAACACAGTTCATCTCCACACCAGATTAGCTGCGCCATATTAATCTGGGTAGAGAACAGAGCTGCCAGTGCTGGATATCCACAGCCCTGTGAAGTTGCAAAGAAGTTTCTGATGATGCAACTCTTACCCTCAGTGCAGTAGCGAAACTGTTCTTCAAGTTGGTAGCTATGCTCATGAGCAAAGGCTCCCTGCAGGTGATCATGGCCATCCCAGCAGTCAGGTTCCGCATCATGTGGTGCGCAGCCACACGCATTCGCGACTCCTCTGAATCCAGCGCGAAGTCCTTCCTGACTATCTGCTCACAGGTAGTCATGGCAATCTTGATGGACCGATCGACCACCGGGTGCACGAGCTCCTGCACCGCTCGCTCTATAGCCTGCCGCACACACTGCTTCAGCTGGGGGTGGGCCTGGAACAGCGGGATCTGGAGGAGCATTGGGAAAGTTTCGTTAGTATTCTGGCTTGCTATGTTCAGCCTACCTTAGGCATTCGCATTTTCCAAACGTCTTTTAAGTATGTTGTCACAGCTTGCTCCTCATGCAGCTATTACAACATCTTTTGATCATTCTGAAACAGATGTGTGACAGGTTTTCTTCCAAAGCTGCAGCTGAGCATGGAGCAAAGACCAAATGAAGAGCTAAGTCACTGACTGGTCAGAAGGAGCAAGCAAGTCCTGGCAACTGCCCCAGCTGACATCTACTGACGAAATTAATGTAGATATTAACACCCTACAGTGCAAGATCATTTGAGAGCCTGTTAGGTAACACAATCACTACTAACTCCCCAAATTCTCCCTCTGGTTATTTGATAGCACTCACCCTCCCTGTTACATTTGAGAAGGGATTCCCCAAGAAATAGCTTCAAATTCTGACAAGTCACACCCACCAGCTGAGATATGTGTCAGTGCCAAGAAGCAAGAACACTTTCAGCAAACCAAATCGGCACTAACACTTACCGTTGGATTTAAGGTAATGTGTGGAGCCAACCCTCCTAAGGAATAGACATTGATGTCGTGGTAACTGTACTGAGGCTGTGGAGGAACCGTGGCTGTACAAGTGGTGCTGGTAGCTGGAGTTGTAGAAGCAGCTGTCAGAATAGAAAAATGTTTACTTTGAACCATTAGGAAAAAGCAAGTGATTATAATGGAAGCACGCCCCTCATTTAAACCAGTAAGTGATGAAGTCTTGATCATAAAGCCTCCCACACATACCTAGCAATTTTTCCCACCTCCACAGTGTCTAGTACCAAGCTAACTTCAGTATGTTTTGGCAGCTGTTTGTTATAGCAGGGTTTGAACCCTGCTACAATCTCATTAATCTATCTCCCAGCTTCACTCCCTTCTAAAGAGCAGGTACACACAGTACATGCAGAATTAGTCCTCAGGATGGCTTCCATTCCTCTCCCATCTCCTAATTCTGTTTGCTTCCTTCTATTACAAAACTGTTCTAATGATTCTAAGCTTTCAGTAATGTTACAGCAGCGCAGATGGTTTCACATTCCTCTCTGCAACAGCATAGCCTGTCTTAAACTTCGCACAGCATGGTTTTGAGTTCGATCTGAAATGTACTTACTGGTGGTTGTGATGGGTGGTAGCTCTTCTGGCTGCTTCACGTCTTTTTTCGGAGCAGACAGCTGCTCATCCAGGTTTTTCAGACGATCCTTATCTTTCAGGAGACTTCCAGGTTTCAGCTCATTGATGTCCAGGGCAAGATTCTTGCAGAGCACTTCGATCTCAAACTTCAGATTCAACTGCACAACAATTCTAGTTTAGGTTACGTCACAAGGCAAAAAACCCAAAACATTTACTGGCTGCTCAAATCCCAAGCCTCCTGTTCTAATTCATGGTTGTTTTTCGTTTGTTTTTAAGGACATGGATAGGCAAGTGAGGGTTAGACAATCATCTTGCACATTAACCTCACAGAAATCAAGATTCATCCAAGTTCTTACTAAGTTAGCAATGCTCAGTTCTTCGCACCATAAAGTGAGAAGTGAAATTTGGTCCTTCACAACACCTTTCTTGACTGGTATGTCAAGAAAACCTCAAGCTCAGTAGGAATAGCAAAGAAAAAAGTTTACTTTTAGATCATGTTCTTGATGCAGCTCAGCTAAAACATTCATAATGGCCATTGTCCATGGGTTTGGAGGCCTGAAGACCTACAAGAGAAAACGAAGAGCAGCATTACACAGTGTTCTGGAATGGTTTAGTTAACTTAAGACCGTTATGTTTTGAAACTGAACCATTCTGTGCCCATACAGACACAGAAAACTGAAGTTTGCACTTCAGTTGCAGGCAGAGCTGCTTTAGCATTGAGAGGAACTAGATGAACAAGCAAGCTGGACACTGAACTGGAAACACAATGACTAGGCCCTTCTGAGAGACCAGCTGTACAGTCAAGCAGAACTAAAAAGAGCTCATTGGAGACAAGAGGCATGCTGAGGGTGGAAGGAAATAAATCCACCCAAATAAGAAATAGATCCTAGAATCCCTTCAATGGCATCCTTTCATTTCTCAACAGCAGTCTGTCTGGGGATACTACAGTACAGTTCAGCCAACATAATCTGTTTAGGCTGAAAAAACCCAAAAAGCACAGAATAACCGAAGAACTACACGAGACACATACTTCCCCTCAAAATGGAACTCACTTTAAGCCCTGATATCCCTTCTCACCCCACTGCCATGAAATTAATCCGATTTAATGAGAAGCACTACTTAAGCACTGCAGAAATTATGTCGCTACTTGAGCAATAAATCCCAGCATAAAGTCACTTACCACACTCCTGACACTGGATTCTAAGACTTTGGCAACAAATGGTACTACATAAAGCAATTCCTGCTGTCCCTTAACATATGCTTCCAGTAGTAGTGACTTCACATCCAAATCCTGAAAAACACCATCAACAATTAAAAAGGGTAAGAGGGCAGAGAAAAACACCAACAACATTGCAGAAATTCTATTTACATGTTATTTTCTTATAGGATAGAATGGCAAAATTGGGTCAAGTCAGTCCTCGAATTTTACAGGCTGCTAAGGATCAGTCTTTCATTTGAACAGATTCACAGATAGACATTTTGACATAAGATTACCTCATTCATTTTGGTGGTATCATTTCTCAAACAGCCTGTGCTGCTGCTTGCATCAAGCAAGTCTGTGAAGACAGAAGCTTACCGTGTGCAAGATGGGCTTGTTTTTAGCCAGTGTAATCATCCCCAGCCAGTGACCAAGGTTCTTTAACAAGGAACGGTCGGAGAAGTTGGCTGCAGCCTTATCTGATGTCAGTAGCACCTAATGAAAAAAGCAACTCAAGCAACAACTGGAAGATAATCAGACTCAAAACCAAATCAAACAGCTGCTCTGATCCCAAGCAAAGCTTCGGAACACGAAGTTCTGAGCTCCAGTCCCATTACAGAGATATTCAAGAGCAGCCTTTACCCTCAAGGTAACACCCCACCAACCTGCCTTGTAATGACTTCAAAATTCCTTTACTCAAGGAGGATCAGAAAGGATTATGCCTTTCCAGAGCTTTCCAGATACTGATAAGGCTGCTACGGCTACTCAGCAAAATGTAACTTGTGAAGGCAATGCTGCTTAACACTTCATTGCAGACCTGAAGGCATTTCCTGGGAAGTGATTTAATTCTTATTTCAAGACCTAAATCATGCTTCAGCATTCTACTGCTAGCTCTGTCCCTTAGCTTCAGAGCAGCATCAGCCAAACAGAAGGCCAACTATACTCCAAAGAGCCAGGAGATTCTTTTGCACTACAGCGTAACCCATGGAGGCCAGGAAAATCCACCAACAGGTTTAAAAATAGTGCTTCCTTGACAAACTTGATTCACTCACTCATCTCATCGGGTCTACATCTTCTCCCACCTCTTCACAATCACGTTAATTTAGTCTTCTAATTATTTTTAGTTGTTACACCTCTGTTTTCTATAGCTCCCTCTCCTCTTTTTTCTTTGACCAAAACAGCAGAGTGTGGTTCTCATCCTGATATTCTGCCCCACAAAATAACTAGGCTGCAAAGAAATTTTCCCTGCTGTAATTTGCAGGCCTCACACAGATTTAGAAGCCATACGAAAGAAAAAAACAACTTAAATACAGACATACCATCTTAATTATTTCTGACTGAAAACAGAAGAATCCCAGTACTCATACAGTAAACTGTTAGCTTAAGCTGAAGTAGATTTTTCCAAGATACTCCATTTCTGAAGATCAGCAGCACAGGAAGCAAATGGCCTGAGAACAGCATACTTCTAGATCTCAAAACCTACCCAAGTATTAGAAAACTTGGTGCTACTCACCTTGATATTTCTGTAAGTTTCATTCAGAACCATTTTATTAAATTCTGGATTCTTAAGAGTGTCAAGGAAGTTTGAATATAAGCTGTGAAAATTTGGCTCAATACTGACTCTCTTCATCACGAGATACTGTGATACCCAGGGCATGAACTCTTCTTTCACTGTTTCCTTCAGTTCTTCAACCTGTCTCCATAGCAGAGAAAAAGCACACCACAAAAAAAAAAGGAACATGAGACAACAACCACAAACTCAACTGCTTTTAGCACTACAGCTGGTGGTTTTGCTTTTAAATGGCCCTGAAATCTGTGGATTTCTCTACCCAAAGTCCTGGTCCACCAGTAAGGATTTAATCAGAAAATGAGTGAGCCACAATATTTGACCTCTCCTCCACTTCTCAGCTTTCTAACAGGTAACTTCAAAATACCCAAGATTGTCAGCATCTTGTGGTAAAGCAGTCTGCCCATGAGATAGAAATCACAGGTGGCAGCAGTACTGCAGATTTCTACTAGCTCAGAAAAACTAACAGGAACTTCAGATATAAATGCAAGAGTCTAGCAGCTGAACCACATCATACACATAAATGGTACCCAGCCCATTTATGGGCATGTCTGTACAAGTTTCTGAAAAATATCAATACAAATTTGAAATTTTACATGCCCTACAAGTGACAAAAACATCACAATTATTCCACATATCTACTACAAGTGGTTTCCTGAAGACAGATCTACAACACCTGAGCACAAGGAACTTGGCTACAGTGAAACAAAGCAACTTGTAGGAAAAAGCAAATTAAGAATAGCTATCTTTCACTTCTTGCTACTGCCTGAAAAATCATCTTTCTGAAGGTCCAAGCAGCAAGTGATGGAAATCACCATCTCCTAAGGGTATGTTTTATGTCTCCCTATTTTTTATTTCACAAGTTGCATTGTCTGTAGAAACACCATCACTCAGCCCTTCGGAATGTAACTTTAGAAATAGCTAAAAATCATTTAATGGTGTTTTTTTGTACTTGCCTTCTGTGTCATGTTTGACTGAGACAGATTATTGAAGATGAAAGCAATTTTTTCCTGGACGTTTTCTGGAGGTTCTACAATTCTCTCAGTTTGATCCGTTGCTACTAACAGCGTATCAATGTTGGTAGTATTAATGGAAGGCTGTAGGGAGACCAAGAAGTTAAGAATAGACAGTACCTAAAGGCACCAACCAAATCAAGTTATTTTACACTACAAACAGTGGCCAACACTCAGCAGAAGAACGTCTCTGTACATAAGCCAACCCCTCACATTTGCATTCCTATGTCCATTAACTAACAGCTGGTATACATCGTTAGCCTGGAGAAAGGGACAGCTCAGCAGTGAGCAGTCCTTGGTACAACAGTAAGTCCCAAAATGCACCTCAGCACTAAACTGGGAGAGAACTGCACAGCTTCATCTGAGGCAAAGCAGGCCAACAGAATAAACCAATGAAACGTGACCTGCGCCCCGACTGCTGAAGGTCTGAGTGTAAGGGCTTTAGCATATCAACACTGCAAGAGATAGTTTGATACAGTAATCATAACTCTAGTTTAGAATTAGACAATATAAATGCCTAATTCGGAAATTGTTTGGACATTTAAAGCCTAAAAACACAAAGCCTTGCTATGACACCATAGTAATTCCACAGCTTCCTAATGAAGAAAATGCATCTCTGTGAAAGCATTGATCCTATGTGTTAGTTAAAAACATGAAGCAATAGAATGACAGCTTAAAAATTGGCAGTATAGAATTTAACAGGACTCTATCCTCGTGTTCTCAATCCGTATCTGCAACTTAACTCTTTTACTTTTCCAGCAAGGGCTCAGGGGTCACGGGATGCTTACCGGCACATCTTTCTTGAAGCTGACTCCAGTTGGTCGAGTGATTGTGATGGTTTTTGCAACAGTGGTGGTGGTTGAGGTGGTTACTATAGTGCTGACTTGGCCAGCAAGAGGAGCTTTTGCTGGAACTTGGGCCTGGGCCTGAGCCTGGGCAAGTGCAATACTTCCAGGGGTGGTGATTGAACCCTGCATTTTCACAGGAGGATCTCTAGACTGCTGTCCATATTCTATGTACTAGAACAGGGTAAACAAGCACATACGGAAATTCACATGAAGCAATGTAACTAGGGAATGAGTTTTAGCACAAGCAGTAAGAACATTTGCTGACAATCTTTAATACTTAACTTTAAAGCCATTAAGGAAATCTGCAAGATACAATCAAACCACTTACAAAGCGTATGCCTCATCATCATTTACCTCCCCTCTTTCCAGAGAAGAAACACCAGCTCCTCCTCTAACCTCAAGAAGCAGACATTCAGTGTCAAGAGATTCAACTCCATAAAATATTTTGCAGAGCCAGAAAGTCCCATCCCTGCAGGTCAGGGTTAGCAGACTAAAAGAGGGGGGACTAAAAAAACAACTTGCTACAAAGCAGGGAAGAAATCTTCCCCCCAAGGACTCCTACAGCTAAATAAAAGTGGTAAAATCAGCTAAATAAAAATAGGAAATAATTATATTATAATAATTATATATATATAAAATGGTAAATAATGGTAAATAAGCTAAATAAAAAATGGTAAGAGTTCACAATGAAAGCAAAACCCACAGTTTCAAAGTGTCCAGCTTTGCATTTTTTAAAACCTCTAAAGTAACACAACAATAGGAAATAAATTTCTCATTTTAATACACTTACCCAGATATTTGGAATACCAGATGATACACAGTTATTTAAGGGACAAACACTGAAACGTGTCCGTGAAATTAAGGCTGCAACTGCACTTCACAGCTTTGGGTAGATGAATCCTCAGCGCTAGAGCTGAACATTTCTCTTTATTCAGATTATGCTCTCAAGCTCTGCCACTGGGATTAACTTTTTCCTTATCTCTCCTACCACACTTTGAGACAGACACCTTATGATCAGCACTGCTTAACTACAGGGTATTTCAACTACTCCAATCAAACCTTCAGGAAAGAAGTTTTTCTTGCTTTTTTCCGGACTATATTTGCAAGTCTGAGTATGAAACTCTATAAACGCAGCTGAATATCCTCTGTTTCCCAGGGAAAGCCCAAAGCCTTCAAAGACTGAAATGTGATTCCTTGGAAACACTTAAAAACCTTTGTGCATGACCACGTGCCCTGGTTGATCATGCAGGTAGCTATTTCACTGTAAGAAGCCCAAACAGGTGTACAGGAACAGATTACCAACCACCTTCACCTGCAAGTCTTGCAAACCATTTAAGAACGTGCACATCCAGAGCATCAAATGCTCTGGCTAAACTTGAGACAGCTCAAACCATTTTCCCCAACAGAAAACAGCAAGCTGCTCAGAAGACTTTGAAAACCACAGAAAGCTAGCGAGCACACTCACCTCCTGCAAGTGATGAGGGAACTGTATAAAGTGACTAATAGAAGCCAAGTGCTGACAATACTGGGGATAGTCCTTCAGTCTGTCAGAAAAACACACACAAAACACATGAGTCAGAAGCACAAGCCCAGATGAAAACCAGTACTACAGAGCAATATAACACCGGTACGTCATCCACATACTACATCAGAATTACTTCTGGCTCGCTCACAGCAGCTGTGCTGTAAACAAAGCATTTTCTACAAAGCAGTTTTTGTAGCCAAAGCCATTCTAAATGAATTCATTTAAAAGCGAAACACAAGGTTAATTCACAGCAACCCAGCTTATTGTAAATCCCCGTACTTCTGACCGAACACACAATTGCATTTATGTTCGTTGTTAACAATCAGATTATTGGAGAAGTGATTTGCAGGTGGGCTCGCTATTTTAAACAGCAGATCAGAGTGCCCCTAACATCGAAGGCACCCCAGTAATACTCTTCATAATCTTGCACAACGTTTAAGCAGAACATTCTGAGCAACAGATGATTCAGATGCTATACTGGAGATCCCAATTCAAACTGAAGTCCTAGAGCTTAGTTTCCTGGCCAGGCTTTTATTACTGAGTAGTGCAAATGGCACTCCATTAGAGTGCACCTGTTAAGAATAATTACATTCACTCCATTTCTAAGAAGCTGACAATTTCAACCAGCTCAACACTTCCCTGAATTATTTTTACACACAAAGGCCACCAACTATTTTCAGCATCTCAGTTTGTCCCACATTGATGCAGGTACTGCATTTAACACGTGAATTTCAAGTCAGCCTTTTGCTAGCACATTAACACATCCTGTTTCATCCAGCATGTTTTTAAAGTAATCCTAACACTGACATATGTACATTTCTCACACGTAAGTCATCATTTAATGCAGAACTCTAACTGGTTCAAGTGCATTACATGCACTGCTTACCACCAAGAAACCACACTCACCTATTTTTAAATCTATCTAGTGCAGCAATACCAAAATAGTACATTTTGGATGCAAAAGGCTTCCGTAAGGCTTCAAGAACGTAGCGAAGGGCCAGGCCCAATGCCATGTAAGTAACCAGTCCTTTCTCTATTATCCCACCAAAGAGGCAGGCTGTTATGTGCAGCTCTTTATCTGGGTACTGGGGAAAGAAACGGTATTCCTCAAACAAGTTCCTCAGCATGCAGTTAAACACTTCTCGTTCCCGTTTAATGTTGGAGTCCTTAAACCTCTGCAGCATCTCCAAGACCTGCAAGCAAAGGAAGTGGAAACTGTTACCAACAGATGTTTGATTTCAGCTCTTCTGCATCTATGAGTTTCAAGTACGCCTATAATTAAGGTAGGTGGATGCACTACAAAGCCAGACTGCAAAAGCACTTCCCAAAAACACATTTAGCCAGCAGGTCCTACATCGCTACAATTAACTATCCCCAGACTTGAATTCTCTCTCCATTCTTTTAAGTAACTACCTTCAGGCAAAACTTTTTGCTACCTCCAAGCCCAATGCTTCAAAACTACAAAAATCAATGTTGTGCGTCTCCTGTAGTTTATAAACACACAAATACATTAAACTAAATTAGCAGTACATTGAAGGGCAAGTATATCACATACTTAGGATTACTCTCAGTCTAAAGCAGGAGTAGCGATGCATACATTTAGAAGTTGCAGTCATTTTCAGATACTTTAAAAACAAATACATTCAAGATGCAGCATAATGCAATAGATTGTTTAAAGGCACACTAGAACTTATTTTGAATATTCAGGCCTCTACTCCAGTTGAAGTCCTGCCGCTGCCTCTATCTCTAGGCAGGTGACGACAGCTACAGAGGGGAACTCACCTCATCTACAGACATGGTTGGATGTGGTGGATGGTTATAGATACGCTGGAAGTAGCTGTTTGCCTCATCATCTATTTCTTTGCTGAAGTTCTGATTAGCCTCTGGCCACACCTGAGATAAGTCAGCTGTTAAAAAAAGGCAACAGGTTACAGTCAACTTCAGACAGTCGATATCTCTTCTGTTCACAAATCTAAATAATCTGCTAGTTTATCTTAAAAAACAAATATTGAGTCTTCCTCGTAGACAGGAATTCTTATTTAAAGATCTATTTTCAATACAATACATTTATACAAAAGAACTGAATCCTAGGAAGGAATTAGCCTCAGTGTTGTACTCCTAGAACCCACTGCAACCCAAGCTAGCCACAGCTGGCACCTAAATCAAATGAATGCAAACAGACTAGGATAAAGCATGCCACACAACACTAACATGCAGACAAACTTTCACACAGACTTTCAGGCCAGCCAGTGAGCTTCAAGCACGTTTTTACTGAACACTCAAGCCCAAAAAGAAAAAAAACAATGGTCACTAAAGCTGCCTCCGCTGCCTATAAACATCTGTAACTTTGCTTTTTTACAAAGCAAAGACAACAGATAGGAAATCAACAACACTGGAAAATTTAACATGTGGGTAGACTGCCTAACAGCAATGTTTGTTTGCTTAAATATTTAATTGTGAGCATACTTAGAGCTATAAAGGAGCTAATGATAACGGCTCCGTTTTGACGACCATCATTCTTTTGAGAAAAAAAAAAAACAAGACCTTCCCACCAACTCATGTTAATTTTCTTTCTTTTCCAATGCTGTAGGCTGCTTCAGTGCTCTGCTGCAACAGGACTTGACCCAGGCAGCTATGATTAGCTACCTTACAAACAAAAAACCACACCCGACCCTTTCACAACACAAAAAAACTCTCTAAAAAGTAGGATAAGGCTTTCGTTCAAAACACAGCACAATTAGAAAAAAAGGACAGAAGCATGCTGTTCATGCAGTTCCTTAATGTGTTGTATTTACTTTTTTTTTTTCCCCAATCCCACCCCCCGTTACTTGGCAAGCTGCTAGTATAGAAGTTGAGAAGCACTTTTTTCAGACTAACAGTACATTACAAGAGCCACACTTTTATTACTTATCACCTCCGGAATGAAGCCACCCCTGAAGGAAATGCTGATTAACCACAGTCACACTTCACAGTCACAGACAACACTACCACTTACAAGGTTTCATCTTACTCTGCTGGAACGTAGGCTGGCTCAGTCCAGATGTGCTCAGCTTCCTTTGCACGAATGGATCATTGTTCACTGCAGGAAGGCCCAGGGCTCCAGTTCCTATGCCAGTCAGGCTACCCGTAGTAAGACCACCTACTGGAAAATAAACAAGGTACTGGTCATCTCATGCACCCTTCCTAGCATGCACATATCACTCGCATCACCTTACCGTTTCCAATAAATCATCAAAGCTCTAATAGCTTCATAACTATCCAGTATCAAGCAGTTTTATCTCAGCAATTCCTCATCTCTGTCCCAGCCTAAAATGATGCTGCTAAAACCTGTCAAAAACACACAGCCTCTGGACTATCACATTTTTTATCCATTGAAGTTGCAATATTTTGAAGTGTTGTTTTCAGCAGTGACCTAGGAACAAGGAGGACTGTATAATTCCCTCCCACAACAGACAGCTGTCTGTCCAGTATTTCCCATCACGGTAAGTAATGACAGTGTCTTAACTCTGATGTGTCAAAAACCACAAAATATTCCCGGCCAGATAGCAGTACCTGGAAGCTGTGAAGAGAGTCCTCCAATGCCACTGAAACCTGTCGTCTGGTTTTGGGTGGAAAGAGGAGGAAATGCTTTTGCTGGTGACTGAGGAGTACTGAACGCAGAGCCCAAGTTTGGAGGGAAGCCTTGCATGCTCTGGGTGTGAGGAGCAGCCGAGCCACCTAAACTAAGAGACGCCATTCCCGCAAGCGAGTCGATCTGAATGAAAGAAAAAGGATTATACACAGACAGCCACACGCTGAAATCAAGCTCACTCTTCACATGTTTTCTATTAAGACAGCTACATATCAAAAACATCCCTGAAAAGAATTTCTCTGCATGCTCACTTTAAAATCTGAAGTCATCCAGATTACCTCATAAGAGCCATCTGCCTACAGAATGCTAGATTATCTACCCAAAAGATAACACGACTACAGGCTAACATCTGCTGATCTGCTCCTTCACATCAGTTATTTGCAGCAGGTTCCCATGGTATTTGGTACTTTATTGAAGTTGCTCATGGAACGTAACAGTTTATAAGGAAACTGCTCTCTGTGTTGAGTTTACATAATTTGCTGATGCTATTTCACGTGAAAAGGTTTTTCACCATTTTAAAATCTGCTGTTGAATGTAGTTGCTAGAAGCAAAGTGCGTCTGCAATGCCTTGCTCCCAGAGGAGGAAGGGATGATGAGTGGCAGGGAGTCACTTAAATGTACCTTGTTTTTAAAAGAGCAGTTCAGTTGAGAGCTGAAAAACCCCAGTTATAACAAGTCCTTATGCTCTAGCACTGCTGCTTGGCCCGTGGAGCTACTAACAAGACACCTCAGGTTCAAAGGCAATGCTTAGTTCTCAAAAGTCTCGGTAAATTTTAGCACTTAAAAAACCCTCCATTATTTTAAAACAAACCAAACCTCTATCACTCTTTGGTATTTCCATCCTGCTATACTTCAGTTTCTCACAGACATCCATGAAGTGAAAGACAGTTCTGAACTACAACCCTCAGGCATTCTTCTGTTACAAGAAAGTTATCTAGACATGCAAGAATAAAAGCTAAAGGAGCCAGATGACGTTCAACTTAGTCCTGCTGCAGGAGCTCAACTAGCACTCCAAAATTAATGCTAGCCAACTGTTTCTGAAGATGCAATATGTTCATTATCTACCTGCACAGGAGAGATGGCATCCAAGCTGCTCGCGCTGGGTGGGCGGCCTTTGGGCATGACTCCAGGTGGGGGCTGTCTGGCCTTGTTCATGACATTACTGCAGTTGGCTACCATGGTGAGGATGGTCTCTGACAGCTCCTGAGAAACACTCCTAGAGCAGAAGAGCAGGACAGTGAGGCATGCAACGTTCAGGAAATCCAGCCCTCTAGCTGATGGGGCCATATCTCACAAATCTAAGTTGCAAAACAAACCCAGGAGAAGCTATATATATTTCTTTTTCTTTGCAGCAATTGCATTAGAAAATTTCCCCGAAACAGCTGTATTTTGGATGGAAGAATTTCAATTGCAGTTCTAAAAAAATTCACCTCCAACACATTCCTCCATTTTTAAGAACTCAAAAACTGCACTATCCCTGCAAGTAATGGCTTATGGGGAGACAGGATGTCTGTCTGTCTGCATGGCTCCAGCAGCCCTAAAAGCTGGCAAAGGATGCCACAGATAGGGACTACGTACAGCACAGCCCCATGAATTCAAACACGGCAGCTTGTGCTGTAATCCCTTGGTCAAATCAGCTCCTCAAGGCTCCCTCATTCCCAGGCTTTGCCACTCGTAATCGTTTCCAGTTGAAATTCCATAACACACACAGACTCTCCAAGAGTTACAACGTGCCTAAAAAGGTTGGACTACAGACAAGCATACAGAAGGATGGAGTTAAATACCCCCACAATTCCACTACAATTTGTCTCTATGTGAACTAACAGGTTTCATTTAACCATTAATAAATGTTTAACGTAGACAAGAACTCTCCAACTATTCAAAGAACTTGTACCAAAACCCAGCAGAAAACTCAAGCTCAGGCCTGAAGTCATTGCACAACCAAGGGCAGTCAGCTCTTCTTTCAAAGTGTTCCAGGTCTGGCTGCCAGGTTTCCAGAGAGCCCTGCTGCTGACACACCTAACCACAAGCATGCTCATGCAAGTCCAACATTTCACTCCAGGAAAGCACAACCGACTATTTATGGCTTTCCTGACCTTTACTTCGACCTTTATACAGTGAGTACAACTAAAGCAGCACATTCCTTCTCGCAGTGATGCAATTATGCCAAATGCCTCCAGACATTCCTTGTTTTCAACAGATTTTCATGAGATTTCTACTGCACGGATGTTGGGGTGGGGGTGAAAAGAATGAGGAACAACCCTGCGGATTAAGGCAGGAAAGCCAAGTGCAGGCCAGCCTTCAGCTTTGTCAGCTGCCCCGTTACAGACTATATAAAGTTGTTCTCCAAAGCCAGTGCTCTACCACGGTGTGGGGAAAAACACCATCCTAGCACAGATGGGATTTCTGTTTCTCTGTTCCATTCAAGTGCAACCAGACCAGAAGGCAGAGCTCTGAGCACAGCATGTGCAGGCTCAGCACACATGGTATGAGTTTGCCTACACCCCAATTCCATAATATCACAAGTCTCTAAACTTCCAGGTACTTATGACCAACTACAGGTAGGGAAGTAGAGTTCTTTTTTTCCATGCAGGAGATGTTTGCAGCACTGTACGATCCTATTTAACCAGGGAACAGGAGCAGGGCTGATGAGCTCAGGTCACACACACCGTTCTCCGTCCTTTGCCCTGCCTTTTTTTTTTTTTTTTTGGCAGCAGCATGCCTGCTATGTTTCCACTTAAATATCACAGCATGCTTTAGTAAAACAGATTCCAATCTGCTAGAGGCCACTGACCATATGGCAGCCCACAATACAGTTTAAGACGGGCTTACAGTCCCAAGCTTGATTCCTGTGGTGACCGGTTAAAGCCATTTGTGCCTTGGAACAAGTCACTAACTTCCAGTCCTGCCATCTACAGATGGAAAATTGACATTTTTGTGTCAGACTCTGCAGCATATCAAGATAGAAACCAGAATTTAAAATAGTACGAAACCGTGGATTGTCACAAAAGCTGCATTTGAAGAAGCATGGGGACATGCTTCTCTATCAAAATAGATCCTAGAGTTCATGGTTTCAATCCTGCCCAAATCACTCAAGCGCCAACTGAAAAACAGTAAGTGATAAAAAAAGCATATTTCTTTTTGAAGCCTTACTGCTACATGCCACAGCAGTAGTGCTCAGAGTGACACAAGCCACACTGACAGAAAGGGTCGCAGATTAGTGGCTAACAGAAGCGTCTTCCTGGACACAAAACCACAGAAGAGAAGAGTTAACTGCATCTTAATTAAAGAAATTGCTCCTAAATCAGCTACCCACAGTGGCAGACTTCAGGTGGTGAAGGGCACTACCCTTCTGGACACATTTCATGTTTACTGCAATTTTAATCTCCCAGTCTTTACAACGCCTGCTTCCATTTGTGATTGAAACAATAAAAAAAAACAATCAAGAAATCTTAGTGTTTTCTCTTTCACGCTCAAAGAGAATAGCTAAAGGAAAATGACTGCAAGTAGGTCACATTCTTGCATAGAAGGGAATGCAGGTTGCTATAAAAAGAAACCAAAAACTGAGAGAATTGTGCCAGTAGACAACTGGTAGCTTTTGGATGAACTGAATAAATAAAACTTGGTAACACATTAAGATTCAGGACACAGTGACATTAGATGCAAGTTAAGTCTACAGTTAACTATTACATCTCTAGATCCGGACAGGGTAACAAGGAAAATGCTGGGCTGGAATGGAATTTTATATCCTAGAAGATGATGCACTGAGTTGAAAAGTAACAGGCATTCCTTCTGTCCAAAAGATGGACCAGAGAGAAACGTTTCAGAGACAGTATTTCAATAGTCTTTAAAGTTTAACAGAAGACAGGAGAATCCTAACACTCTACCAGGATCTCAGAAATCCCCTTCCAGTTCAAGCACTGACTGGGACAAGTCTGTGCTGGTATTTCTTTCCTACTGTTCACTTGAGAGCTGGGAATCACCTCTGACAGCCATACCTACAGATGTTTCCTGCATATGTCAAGATACCACCAGATAACAACCTGACCCCTAGATCAGGTAACACACATCTGCCCGTGCCAGCATCTTTAGGTGTCAACATTTAGCACCAAAGCCAGCACCACCCCCAGCTTCCAGTCTCTCTGATGTATAGGCCACACAGGGCTACTCCTGCTTACCTGTGAAATATTGCTGCAGTCAAACACTATCCTGCCCTGACATTCTGAAGTGACACCACCAACATTTGGCAACATTTTGTTATTTTTACCTAAAATTAACACAGCAGTTAAAAGTGTCGTTGTCCTGTTCTTTGTTTCTTCTTTCTCTGCTCCAGGAGGGGTATGTTACTGCTCCCTAGGACTCAAAGTGTTTCCTTCCAAATTTTAGCTCAACAAACTCATCTGCAGAACAACTCAGTTATTTCCCATCCTTTGACAACTTCAAGACGGTTATTTCCAAGGAGACAAGAGAGGTCACACACCTAGTTTCAGTTTTGTAACATTACAATCTCCACCTCTCTCACACAGGATTGCATTAGCCCTCTCTGCTACAGGGTGACAACCGCACATGGAGACATTTGCTTAGCACAATCACAAAATCCTTTATACTGTCAAATTTAAATGATGAGGCCCCACTCTGCAGTTGTGATCCATATTCTTCTGTCCAAATGACAGCCCTGCATCTAGTCACTAACCCAGTATCTCACTACCCAGCCAGCCCACAATTACCAAGATCACCCCACCTGTCTGACTATGAAGACAAGATCGATTTCACCTCCCTGTTGCATAACCTACAAGGGAAGCTTCAGCTTCCCAAATTAAACACACTACTGAGTCTAGCCATGCAGTGTTATTTAGTCTCACTAACACACAGAAAACATCAAACCAACTGAGACCACGTGCAACATAAAGCCAGCAAACAAGTTTCAAGCAGATGACACATTCAGTGTAAGAAGTATAACCCTTACCCAGCACAAGCTTGCAGACACGCCAACATAGTTGCCAAAGTTTCTGGAGGAAGCTGAGCACTTTTGGGTTGATCTTTTTCTGGAGCAAGGCCGCCTAGGATAGATGGACATCTTCTCTTTAAGAAGGTCATGCAGGCTTGGATGAAGGGCTCCTGTGGAAAATAAAGTTATCTTAATCTCCCAACTCACATCCAAACCACTATTTCAAACTTGGCAACTGCATCATGGAAAGAATTACACCAAGTTCTAAATTACAGTTTAGTGAAAGCGTGGAACTATCAGACCACAGGCACTTTCCACAACTTCAAAGCTACTTATAAAGTGACTTAAGTTAGTCACTGATAGAGTACAGAAATAAGAAAAATCCTGCTTTACCCCATGCTCCCGAATTTTGTCTGTGAGCCATTTGTCAAGTTTGAGGTATTCCCGTCGAGAGGCAAGTGCAGCAAGGTCAATTACAAAGGCAAATGGAGTACCATTTAGCAGCATTGACAAGGCCTAGAGGAAAAAAAATAAGACTACCAGTGAAGGCATAAGGATACCCTTTCTCCTTTCTTTTCTTTCTAATCTTCATATACTTTCTAACAAGGAAGCGTCCTTATCCCAGGCTGCTGTGCTTTATTAGTCAACTATCAGCATCACATATACATTTTGGTGCTTGTGGCACAAATAAGCAAGAGCTCTGGAGAGCATGGTACCACCTTTCTTGAAGTGACTTTGTGCTTATGCTGTTAAATTCTTCTATACGAAAATCTACCAGCAAGGAGCCAAGAACTACAAAAGTGGTACTGTAAAGAAAACAGCAAGAAAACACCAGAATATCCTAGCACCTCCCTAGCAACACACCTCACTCAGAGACCTTCAGAGTCCCTTCAAATACATCTGTTCTGAGTGGTCGTCCCTGAACACAGAAAGCAATACAATGAAAATGACTTGAAGCTCACGTACTTTGTGACATCCAATTATTTTGCATCTAACTTTAGCAAGTAATAAAGGCTTCTAAGATATCAGGCGGCCTCCAGTCTTTTGTGAACATGTGAACAGTTGTAAAGTAGCAGTATTCTTAAGAAACTCCATTCCATCAGCCTCAGAGATGCCACCTTCAAACAAACGTCTGAAGGATACTTTCCACAATTCCCATTTCAATGGTTTTCAAGGTTAGAACAGTTGAAACTCTTCCTGGATTTACAGTTCCTGCACAAAGCAAGCAGTTCTATTACACTGCTTCTTAGCAATCCTTACTAAATGAGTCACATCTAAGTTAAGCTTAGCCTTTGTTACAAGATGAGCAAGTCTGCATAAGACACCAGACAGAAAATAACGACGGTGCTTTGCAAAACTCACCTTCAAGTCTTGCGCCACATCAAGAATACGTGACAATTTTGCCTGGTCATACTGCTCCCCTCTCATGTACCATTCTGCCATTGCATGCATGATAAGCTGGCGAATCGAAGGAGACTGACCCTAAGAAGAATTAAATGAGGATTGTACTTCATGCCTTTAGGAAAAGGATCAACTATTTGAACATTTAGTATGATACCTTACTCTAAAGCCTAACACAAACACATTTACTATTCAGCTACAGAACTTAGTTTCTTGGTTGGACTCTTATCATGAGGGAACAAAACTATCCAGGAGCTCAACTAAAAGATGCAGGATGGCTATGAATGATGTGTATGTACATCCTTTACAGGTTTCCTACCATTGGAGAAGTCTAATTCCTCCCAGTGACAGAGACACAACTTTTGGAATACATGAATTGTTTAGAAAAATGTTATGCCCAATGTGCTCCCAAAGTGAAAAATATCACACCTTGACAAAGAAAACCAGTATCTAGCTTTTTGCTCACACAGAAGCAATCTTAAACTGCAATCCAACTAAGCTTTTGCTGGCAGCAAGGGTTTTGCTTAAGGTCCCTTCATCTGTGGAAGACAAATATCCTCAAGCTGTGGAAGAGCACCCTGTCACAGGGCAGTTATCATTCAGTCCTTTATTCAGAAGCCTATCCCACTGAGAAATTGCACCTTCTGCTATTTAAGGACCTTATGCAAAAAGCATCACCTGTTTCCTATCTCCTATTCTCCCATTTAAGGACATGTACAAGGAGAAAAAAGAATACTCCTATCACTTTAGCTAGGGAACAGCCATGGCTTTGCAGTGAATATGGACTAAGACCCACTGAGGTCAAGCTTCATATCGCTGGCCCTGCTGCACATTAAAGAGTAAAATGTTTTTAATGCAGATTCTCCTCCCATCCCAGAGGGTTCCTCTGCCCTAAGTTCCTTCCTTTGATTTGTATTTGCTTAATTACCAGTAGGCACAATGAGTAAAGTCAACATGGAAGGGAAAACCACAGAAATAAGCCTATTGCTTGTCCATTAAGAGCATGGAGTTTGTACACATATTCACCCTCTCTCTGCACGGAAGTTCTCTTTGAAGGCCAGCAGCCTGTCCTAAATTTTCAGAAAACACCCTAAACTCTCAATAGAAGTCGCAGTATAAGCAGTTTCTATATATACCTAGAATAGCCTCTATCTTTTACTCAAGCACACTACTGGAAACCCATTTGCTTCAAACTTCCTCCCCTTATTGCTTAAAATTTCTACATATTAAATGTGTGCGCTTCTCTCTCTCTGTCTCAAAAAATAAAAATCAAACTTTAGTTTAAATGTAAACATTTATCACCAGTGAAAACACTTACCTGCCCGTGCCATGCATAGTGCAAAATGATGGCAGAGTTGGGATGGTTGCCAAGGAAGATTGGCATGAGCGTGGAGATGAGTTCATGGCGCAAGGTATGCCAGGAAGTATTGATCTGCAATAAGGCCAATACCAACATATCTGGGCAATGCTTGATGGGGAAACTGAAGAGCTGCTTAACCTGCTCATACTGTCCCACTTCTGCCAACCGTAACAGAGATTCGATCAAATCCAGGCTCTTCCTAACAGAAAGAAAAAACAGACAGACAAGCCCCCCCAACAGGTTACAAAGCAGGCTGCTTACAGTATCCTGGATATAAGCAGTTTGTAGCATCCATTGCAAAACAACGCCCAGTGCAAGCAACCTGAAATCGCAGCTCCTATTGTATATAATTAAGTCTCCAGGAGCATCCTTATCCATGAAAAATAACAAGAATAGACAAAATAAAAATAGATAAAATAAACGCAAACCAACTTAAGAGCTCTTCTCATTCTGTTAAGGAAGATGGAGAACTGAACAGTGATGCTGGAGATATCCAGCTACAGGTGGGTCACTTGAATAACTGAACTTGAATAACTTCAGAATAACTGAACTGAACTTGGAATACACTTTCACAAGTGAAATACACTTCTTTTGCAACACCTGAGAGATTCCACCCGTGACACCTTCAATTCCTCATTTCAGTCCATACAACAGGAACAGAAACAAGTATCAGCACTGAAATCAGCCACACACGTATTAGAAGAAGCTGTAACCATCAGCTCACAGAGCTATACAATTCAATTTTGTGCAACAACTCAGCAAGAGCTCTACAAATTTACTATTTAAATCCCAAGACTTATTTCATTTAGGTGGAGCAAGTTCCTCTAATGTTATCTTACAACAGACAGATTTAGGATCCAACTCCTCTGCTGCACCACCTCCAATCCTAAGATTCACCAAAATATTTGCAGGAATTCTCAAAGCAATCCATTGAAAGCAACAACTAGCAATACATTTGCAGATATTATGGAAATATACAGGAAGTTCTAACACAAGAACTTTCACTGATCAAACACAGGAAAATAGTAACGGCTCATTTACTGGAATGTACACATAGCTACAGAGATATCACGCTGCTTTAAGATAAAGTCACATCTGACCAAGTAAGCTGTCTTACTCTAAATCTAGGTAAGAAAAGCTGTTTGGGAAGAGCAGGTTTACCATGTAGCAATTTCTCGATTGTCATCCTCGGGTGGTGCTTTCAGGATGTCTGTGGTAACAGCATGACAAGGGTAGTCAGCAAAACAAAAGATGTCCGGGTTTATGAGGGAATGTTGAATGAAGGAGAGCTGGAAAGAGATACCAACAGCAGGTTAGGTCCCTGGGGTTACAGGTTCCTTCCACTTTACCAAACAACATGATTCTTGAGAGCAATAGAAACCAAAATTTACCATCAGCGTATTTTACACAAGACTGAATTTCACTAGAGACTAAGAACTCTTCTCAGGGTTTCTGAACATGACAGATAAAGATGTGCTGAGGGCACCTGACTTCACAGCTGCATTTTGCAAAGCTCTAGCCTTTTTGTGTAACCAGGTAAACTAGGTTCTCAGTTCAGCTGCAGTACGAGTCAGAACCCTGCTAAAAACAAATGACAGGTCACATGTAGAGCTAGTGACCATCTCCTTCCCAACGATGCAGACACCAGTTCTCAAACTTAGCTTGACTGAAAATTCATATTACCAAACCACAGCTGCCATTTGAGAAATTCAGAAACTTACGTGATGTACAGACAGCCAAAATGCTGTTAACCTTACCTGGCCCTCTGCATGCTTCCAAGGTCTGTATATGGCATTAACTGGAAAAACTTCCATGCCTAGCCCTCTCTGGATGCCAAACACCACAATATGCAGGCCCTTGCTGTCACGAATCTGAAATCCCGGGTGGTCCAATTCATAGGTTACTACTTTGAAGTCCAGGCTAGGATTCTGCATGCAAAAAACAGGAGACTAGTCAGCCTTAAACATCACAATCCTCAGTACTTTCTTCTAAAATCTGCACTTCAGCTTAGTATCCACCGACTTTTAGTTAAAAACAGCTTGTGTTCTTTTAAAAACAAAGTTTAGATAGTTCTTCGAACATGATGCAAGCTAGTGTTTGAAGCCAGTCCAAGAGTTTGCACCGCCCCCAGCACTACAGCCAGTAGCTGTTCTTCCTTCCAAACATTAAATTAAAAGCAAAACAAAAACCAGCTCATTTCTTAGCACTCTAGTTCATTCCTTTTACAGACTTCCATACACTCTCCAGCAAGAGGCAGAAGGATCTGACCAGCTGCCAAGCAGGACTTGTTTTCTTCCTGAAGAATTTACAAAGCAAGCACTTGCAAAGCATCCATTAGGTTTTCATCAATAGTGTGGAACTTTAATATGAGAGCTTGAAGGAAACCAGGGCCATTACAGAAAGCAGACCACTCCTTCCAAAGGTGGGTGAGCACCAAATGCCAGAACTGGAGGTACTGACTGCTCATTGTGCCCCTTTCCAGACAAGTGGATGTGACACAAAGTAAGTGTGAATCACACTGAAAGGCTAAGAAAGGCTTTGGGTGGGTGTGCTTACACAACTGCCAAGTTGAACAAAAGAATGAAGTGCTTGAAGACCAAAAATGATTTATTGAGAACATGAGGAACATACAGGTGCACTCATGCCACTCGTGTACACTACAGCTGCAGTTATTTCCACAAGTTGCATGCACTGCTATAGAATGAAAATAAAGTTAAGCAGTTTCCTTAAGGGAAACAAAAGATAGAAGCAGCAGAGAGCTTTCTGTAAGAATTGAAATAGTACAGATATATTAGCAAGGAAAGCCTACTGTTATCTATACAGCACAAAGGGATTCAGATATTGGTACATAATCAAGAAGCTACCTCTATTTCTTAATGTTTTTGGTTTTTCTAAAACCAAGGAACTCCCGCATAGATTAGAGGGACCACACAGAAAACTCACTCCTGCCTAGCAGACAAAGGAAATGGCATTCATGTTTCACTGTGCTAATTAAAAAAGCGCTGCTTGCAAAGCAATGGAAAAACTTCCAAAACATCACACACGCCAGCAGCACTGGGAGGTTTGGATTGAGTAGCTACAAAAATACTTTGCTTCTTTTTCGTTATTAATGCCTACAGTGAAGCTTTTCAAAACAAGGTGCCTGATGCACAGAGGTGTTCCAGCGTCAGAAATAAAGTGTTCAAACTGAAAAGCCCTCAGACACATACTAGAACATATGGGAGTGAGCAGCGTGGAATGAATCACAAGTTGCACCCACGTTGGCCATTCAAGTTGCTTTTATTTACCACAGTTCTTCAAAATACTCTCGTTCAAGGGGAAAAACCATCACTGAAGCACAGCAGCACAAACACATTATTGAGATTCAAAGCCATTCAGGCTGCTAGGAGCTCAAAAAGCTTCATATTCACACTGGGACATGCCCTTCTTTGAACTGTTCTGCACTGAAGATCAAGGTGCTCAGAAAACTTACCAGCTCTTTAAGAACATCAATTAAGACCTCCACATTCCAGGTATGGGCTTGTGCTCCATCGCTTTTATCTTTCCCATCACTCCAAATCCCACTGCCAGGAGCCGAAATAGACTGCAAGTCAAACACACACAATCAAGCACTGGCTACAAATAAAGATGTCTCAAAGCCCACTAGCCATAGAACTTTCACTACAAAGGAAAGCAGAGGGTCAGTCCAGTAATGACACCACTTGCACGCTGCTAAGATTCCTTCACTCAAGAAGGTATTACAGGTATTGACAGTGGAACATTTGCGAGTATAAATATTGAATAACAAAAGCTTCCATTCTGAAGTTTCAATTCCCGAATTTCCGCTTATTAAAATACAAATAACTCATCCACCCCCCCCAGAGTAACTCACTTGCAATGGAATACCATCCGTCAGCCCCGAATGAGTTCGAGCCATCATCCCCAAAACCCGGGCAACCTGGGCAGCCGTCACCTCCCGAACGCCAAACTGCATGATTATGTTGCGACATTCTTCAACGCTAGGATGGGACAAAACAGACCTCAGGAAAGCCAGCCTTCCTTTAAACAGCACAGGCTTAGCCCTCAGTATGAGCCCATGCCAGAAGCAGCCATACATTTGCAGGCTCCTGTTATCAGGGTCAGGTATCAAGGAGCACTCTCCTTGATCCCTAACAACTGCATTATAATATTCCTTTTACAGAAAAGTAACAGATAGCACCAAATAAAGTTATAATATATTCGAAATATCTCCTCAGTAGAGGCATTCTAACTAACATCTAGCTTTTGCATCTACATTTCTGGTAATTATGACAACTCAATACATGCATATAAACAGATAACCAATGGCACAAAATATCTGTGCTAAGTGCAAAGATGTATAGACAAGCTCACATCACTCTCAGCAAGCTCTGTAAATGGCAGCCTGCTGCACACAGCACCAGCAAGTCTAGCTAACAGAGCTGCATATTTAACATTTTAGAGAAGTGGAAGATAGCCAAGAAGAATCTGGAACGCTCTAAATGAGAATGTGGGTTAAGTATGTACACAAATGTATACAAAGCCAGGGCAAGTTTAAGACAGCTGTATTTCTACCAAAATAAGCCTAAGCAGGCACAGATTCTGAAGCAGCTGTCAAGATACTCTGCTTTATCACCAGCAATTCACTATCGTAATTATATTCCACAGCTTCAAACAATCTTAATTATAAAGTTTAGGCTTTGATAAGTGCAGTACAAACAGAAAGTTGCTGTTGGCCAACTGTCTTAAAGAGACACCTTAAAGTATCTTCAGTTCTTCTATAATTCACTTCATGTGGTCAGCGAGCCACCAGGAGTGTGTCATAAGAGCAGAGTAGGATTAGGTGGAACTTATTAATGGCTTACTCAACCATTTTGTTTGTAGGAATGTAACTATCCTCCTTGTTTATAAAACTTCAGCAAGGAAGGCAAATACCTTTAGCTAACAGTTTTTACCATGACAGTATCATATACAATTTCAACAGATAGGCTACACACAGCAAAATAAAGCAAAAAAAAAAAAAAAACAGGAATCAAAACAGACAACCTCATACTAGTTTAAGTGTTCTTTTTCTTCACCTTTTGCATCTTGAGAACTAAAGAAAGCCACCAGCACCCAAAAACGCTTGATTTCATATGAGAAATTGCCTTTTCCTACAAACCTTGTACAAAAGCCATAGCCAACTTCTTGCATAAAGTCTGCCAGAGAACTCTCCATCATTGTTTTGGCTATCCCTCCAGAATCAGGCAGGATCCTGTCCATTAGAATGTCCCGTTTTTCAGGGTATAGAAGTGGTGCAAGCACCACGGGGCAACGCTCCTGGGGAAAATCTGAAGGCAAACATAACGAAACAAAGTCATGTCAAAAGCCCAGAACAACAGTTGCATGCAGTGACTACTCAGAAGCAGAGTGCTGTACTAGAATTTCCTTGCTGCTGCAGAAATCTAGATGCTGCTCCAAGTATTCCTCCACCCCACCTACCAGTTCCCTGCTGGCTCTCAGATATTCCTGGAGAAGAAGAATGTAGAAGGGGCTACATTAATATTTGCACTGCAGCTGCCCAAGAAGACTAGCAGCTGTGGTGGGAGCTTTGCAACTGCAGACTGCCTCTAACAGCAGTCACCCAAAAAAAGCACAGAGCAAGAAACAATAGAGCAGTAAAGAAGGCTCTCCTCCATATCAGGAAGTATTAGGAAACAAAGGAGTTGTTATTGAGTCCACAGCTTAAGAAGTCCATCAATCAAACTGAGACACTTGGGGATGGAAGGAGAGAATACTCGCTCTTCCTCTCAGGAAAACAAAGTTTAAGGAACACAGAGCACCAAGAAGATAAGAAGTATTGATGGCAGTGTTGTTCACAGCAGAACACAGCAGAGTAAAGACAACTTATGGGCAGGCCTTCCTCAGGCAGCACTATCTTTCAGTTGATGCATAATACCTCCATACCCCTTGGGGCCACTCAGAGAAGAGTTCTAAGTCTCGCAGATCAAAGCAAGGAAAATAACAGAAGCTAATACACTAATCTTCATTAAAGCAAGCACGACCTAAGAAGTTACACCTAAACAAATGGAAGAAACATTCTGCTCTCCTGTACAAAGGATGCGTTCCTCTAGATCTGTGTACAACCAAGCAGGGGGTTGAGTTAAATGCAGTTAGCTTTCAAGTCCAACTCCTCATCTTTCTCAAGTGTTTACAGAACACACTTTGGTTTTGGAAAGGAAAGGACTACCACTTCACATCTCATTGACATTACCCTCAGCCATCAAACAAGGTGCATGGGAGATTCCAGGAATTTAATTAGTTTTACTCAAAACCACATCCCACACTCTGCTAGTATTTCATAGAGCTGCACCTAACAGAAAACACCCAGTGATTACTCTTTCAAGTTAATGATTTTAAAGCTTTTATTTTTTCAAACAAGTTAAAGACTATATTCCTTACCCTGCAGAGGAGCTCAGGCTTTTCCAACTACAGTGCATTGTGACGTGTCAGTTAAAACCACAAGTGCCATCCCACACAAGCAAACGAGGGGACAGGAATATCACCTCATTTACCAAAACTCAAAAAAAAAAAAAAGCCCTGAGGTTGTCCTTAAGATACTGCATACTAAAAGAGGAATACTATATTCTGGCCTGAAGTCATAACAGTAGTACTTTTGTCAGTTTTGTTAGTAGAATTTACTGAGTTCTGCCTCAGCCTCATACTCATTTCAGCAGTCTGCGCTGATGGCAGGTTTACAAAAGCCTATTTCAAAATTCGCATCTAGTTTGGCTTCCAGAAAAAACACCACACTTACCTCTACGTAATGTTTTGAGGAAAGCGTCAATCTGTTCCTGTCCTACCCCAAAAGCTCCCTTCTGCCCAAAAAGGAGATGGGAGAGGAGAAGGTGCAGGACCTCTATTGCAATATCTTGGAAGCCACCTTCTTGATTTCCACTGACGTCCGCGTCAATGTAAGAGCGTAAAAGATCCGGGAGTTTCTGTTTGATGAACTGGGCAGCTTTTGAATGCAAAGGAGAACAGAGTTAAAACCTGAAATCTGTTTTCAGTGTAACGACTTATTTTAGTTAAGTACCATTCTCTTACTCTGAGTTTGTTGATCACAAACTACAACAGCTCAGATTTAAGGAGAAACTTCACCATCCATACCTCTGAGCTTAACTGTTAATGGACAACCAAAACAATAAGACAGTATCTCAGCTCGATTCATTACCTAGCAAGTCACTCACGGAAGGGAACTTCAACTTCATATAAGACAAGATGGCCACGTTACATACTGCCCTCCCAAAAAAAGGCTTTAAGACTTCAGTGCCCCCACTGAGTGCAATATCATGCATGCAATAATCTACTTATTTAGAAAGCCCACGTCTTAAAGGGAGAACAATGTCTTTGCTGCAGTGTTTTGGAAGGCTCACTTACCAAAACCTCGTAGATCTGAGCTGAAAGAGTTCAGTAAAGCGAGACCAAATATCACCTACAAACAAACAAAACCAAACACAGCAGTAAGGAGACGTCGCCCTTTTCAACAAGCTCAGTCATAAATCACTAGAACAGTTTGAAAACAGAAGGTTCACCTACCTCTTGAACTTTACTTAATTTGATGACTTTACTCAATTGGGCAAATAAATGGGGTGAAGGCTTTAGACTCTGGAATGAGTAAGAAGAGTTAAATGGAGCTGATTTTATGATTAGTCTCACTTGTCACAGCAGGCAATCTAGATGCCTGTTTGCAGGTCTTAATATTAGTAACTGTGCTACTACAGGTTAACACAGCTTACACTGGAAAACTAAGCATCTCTAGAACTATTTTTGGATGTGTCTAGACTAAAAGTTTACTCTTGTATCCCTGTATTGATCTAACTTCACAAATAAATCCCCATCATGGCTTCTATCCTGAAAGAAACAGGAGCACTCATGATTTATTTTGGCACTGCCTGCCACAAACAAGCCTCTAGGTAACACATGTTAGGTTAAGCTTTCATTTTTATTCTTATTTTTATTTTATTAAGTTATTCTGTGAATAACTAGCTCAACAAAACAGAACTTCCAGTCAAGTTCAATTTTCGTAGACTTTAGCACAGCCAATTTTAGCCATAAAAAAACGCTCACAAAATTGGAAAAGCACAAAAAACCCACCAGGATCCTGTGCACAAACATACACACCTTCTGATAGTGCAACGGATTGTCAATGGCGTAGGACAGCGTCGAGATAAAGTTCGGTTTTGTAATCAGCGACGCACACTCCTGGATCAGAAATTGAGTCTGGGAAGAGCAAAGCAACTTGAACATTATCATATTGTTTTGACACAGGACAATAAAACAAAGCTTCTACTTTTCAGTACACGTAGAAGCACTAAACGAAGTACAGAAGTCTTGCAAGTGCCTAAATTTTCATTCACACCCATCTAACTAGTTTCTTTTCAGACAAGTTTACTTCAGGTTCTGTTTGATTTCCCCTCTAAGACTGAGAAAGTGACTGAACATCCACCATTAAATGGTTAAGAAAATGAATTTGCAGAGGTGAGACGTTTCATCTTCTGTAAGCACCCTCACACACTGCAGCAGACAGCTTAAGAATATTTAGTTCTTATCTGCGAGTTAAGAAGTCTGCACCAAGACTGCTTAAGGATGAAAAACATGAGCTAATACCAGAAGTGTCAGTTAGTGAACTGGGACAAAGTTTTTTGGGACAAAGGCTTTCAAGGAGAGCATTGTGTGCAGTGAAAGAAGCGATTGTATGTGAGCTGTTTTCCCAGATCAAGGTACTTTAAGAGTCAGTTATCACTAGTTTACTGTCTTCAGATTAGAGGACTGGCAAGAGGTGATTACGATAGAAAAGCCACACGCCATAAGAGAAGTTTGCGTGCAGCTACCACCTTCAACCCCTGTGTGCTCAGCATGGATCATGCCCTGTTGCAGGTTTTGAACACATAATACATCAACCTAACAAGCAACTGCCCGAGTGCAGACTTTACCTGATGGAAATCTTTGCCACTGCTTTTACCATCGCCACTGAAATCCACGTGCGAGAATAGACAGCGTAGTAAATGCCTGTCTGCCTCGGGACCGTGCCTGTTCACAATCTGGAAGAAAACATCCAAAAAAGCCTCGGTAGCAAGCAGCAGTTACAAAGCATGAGCTGGGAGTAATACCACAGATACACCAGCGCTTCTAGCGGTTCATTCATCTACAGTTTTAACATAAACGAGAACGCTTCCCCTTTTATTCAGAAACCTCAAAGCCAAGTCATTAAACCTATTTGCAGATTAAAAATATAAAAGGCAACAGGAAAAGAATCCAGACACAAGTCATCGACACAGAAGCCTCACATTTCATAAGTCATATCCCTAAAGAAAAGCTAAGAGAAGGGGTTTTAAGTCACAAAAGAATGATTTCAAGCTTCTCTGCCACTAAAGCAGCCCGGGATCCACAAGGTGCCGTGGTCCCACTTCTCTGTATTTTTCTCTTGCATTTTCTGCCTGCAAGAGCACAGAGCCCTGGGACAGCGTGCATCCCTGCAAGACAAGGAACATAGCCCAGACAGGCAGCTGTACTGCAGCCTCATTGAGCTTGCAGCTTCCACTTTGTCTCCTGGTCATCACTGACTGCCATAATTACTCTAGGCTCTTTTAAAACATGAAGGGAACAAAACATCCTAAGTGTTTCCTGCCTTCTAACAACAACAACAACATAAACATCTCTAACTTGCTCACTGGCAAACTTTAAAAGCAAACAGCACATGCTGAACACCTGTGGCTGAGCTTTCTCCCCTGTCATTAGAGCTCATTCAGCCCAATTCTATAGCTCAGTAATAAACAGATGACCAAATCTGTTAAACAGCAATCATTTGTAAGTCTCTGTAAGGCTACATCTTTGTTAGCATCCCATCATTTGCAGTAAGCTTAACTCCTGACTACAGCTCGGCTCATCAGCGTGTTGTCTGAAGAACCTTCAGGTTGTTCCAGCGTTTATTCATTTCTTTAAACCTTATCAAACTACACGGAATCACTTGTTTTTAAATAGAATCCATACTGGCAGAAGCTTCAAGTCACTTAATCACCAGTAGCTTGCTTTATTTGTCCAAATAACAGCAGCAAACACCAAATCCAACCTTCGCCTATCAGCAAGATGTTGCCATTGTTTCCACAAGACGTGCAAGCATGCCCCAACAGCTCTGCCTGCACTCCAGCTCCTTCACTCAAGTTCAGAGCTCCTCCCTGCCACAGACCTCCCTGTTTGCTGATGGTTTCCTTGTGCAAAAAGACAAATGGCACTGCTTCAGGTTGCGTCCGCTTCAGCTCTGCTGACTGATGGCTTTCAGCTCAATTCCTCTATCGTTATCTGACCCTATGCTTCTCTTCCCCTTGCTTATCCCAGTGGCTGCCAAGCTTTGTTCTGCTGGAAAGGAACATCCCAGTCAGAGATAGCCCTGCATTCTGACCAGAGGCGAGAACATATGAGCTCAAGGTACATCAGCCTAGAGGAGATAGCCCACTGCAACTATGCTGACAGTACTGTCTTTGATGGCAGCCATCCCCCACGACTTGTAGGAAGCTGCTTAGTCCAACTCTGAGTTAGTTCAGGCTTCAGAAAACAATCCCATTCAAATACGTAGATTTAGACGTGGTAACAAGACTCGCACGAAGCTGGATCCATCTTCTAGTGAGCTATGACCACGATGAATTCATCAAAGCAGATGGATGGAGAAGAGAACTGCACACACTGAAGCTATCAGTACATCTCTGCATCAAAATTAGATTCCTTTCTTGTTTAGAAGTAACTTCAGAAGGTTATGCATTTGAAAATTAAACACACAGTTGGGGGAAATAAAGGCTGGAAGCGCAGTACAGGCATTTCTCAGCTCTGCTACCTTGCTGTAGAAGTTTTTTCTAGGAAACAGAGAAAAGAATGGCTAGTTTTCCTGTAGGGAGAGCTGAAACAAGCCTTAGCATTGCCAGCCTTCCTGCACATTCACAAGATATCGTGCCTGTTCACAAAGCAGCCTGAAGAGTGACTTTCCCAGCAGGAACACCTGCACAGCCTGTTTGCAGCTGGACACAGGAGTTTAGAGCAGAGCTCCCATTTCAGGAGAGCAACTCAGCGCCAGCAGCTCATTACATTAACAAAGCACAAACCTAGCACGGTTTTTGGGAAGACAGTAAGGTTAATAGAATACATTTACTGCCTAGCTACTTCTGCAGCTTCTCTATCATTTTCAACTACATCATGATGTTTCAAGCATCAGCCTTCTGGCAAAAACAGCCTCTTAAAAGCCGAGGACCAGCTCAAGGATTTGAGTATGCCAGCATCCACTTCTTGTACAAAATGTGCCTGCTTCTGGCAACTGTTAAACTGAGCTTCATTATAAGCTACAGCTAGTAGAACCACACATATTTGGATTTATCACACAGACAAGATGGATTTTGCTCGGGCAAACACAGGCTTAGCTCAGAAATAACTGCCTTCCAGCTCTGTGCAACCGAATGCAGAGAGCTCTGCCTTCCTAGATGGTTCTGCCCTCAAAGCCTTTCTCTCTTCACCACTAATTCAGTAAAAAGGAAACCACCAAACCCATTTTGGAGGAAGTCACTCTTGAATTTATCTTTCTGACAAAATGCATAGGAGATTTTTTTTTAAATATACATTTGATTTTTTAAAGCATCACCCATGTTAAACGATTGCTGAAAGCACATTAAAGCAAAAATCAGTTCTGCCACCCTTACGTTCTCTAGTGATGCATTTAAAAGCCTATGTCATTTTGTCCAGAAGTGCAAACTGGAAGAAAGCCAGCAGCTTAAGATCAGAAGCTATTTTCACTAATGGTGTGTGAAAAGAACAGTTGCCAAGTATGCTTTTCCACATGCTCTGTATGCTTAGGCACGAGCTTTGCAAAATTGAGTTATGCCAAAAATTTACACCGAGCAGAGTAAGCAAGATGGAGACAGTCCAAGCACGCACATACACCCTGCAACTAACCTGAGGAGAAACTGCACAAGATGACACGAAAGTAAAGTAATACCAGCAAGTTAAAAACAACAGGGGAGCGTGGAGATTGGAAGAACTGAGTCTTGAAGTCTGTGTTATAACCACATATACTCAAAGCAGCCATTTCCACTTTCAGTCTCTCAACACAGAAAGAGGCCTGTCCTCATTTTAGAGATCTGCACTGCAGCTGAAAAGAAGATCAACTGCATTGTCTCTCAATCCTAGAACTTTATTATGCTTTACATAATTTTTCACGTTAAATCTGCAAGTCACACCTCAGTCACACCTTGCTTCTGGAGCTAATGATCTGTTGAAACAGGCTGACTTACAGGACAGCAGGATTTCACACCCTTGCAAGTACAGAGCTTGCAAAAACATGCAAACTTCACAGAAGTTCCAAAAGCTGAGTTCCATTTCTCCAGCTTATGAGTCAAATCTAAGCAGTAGCACCTAATATGGCAGAAGTTGCCCTCTGTTATCTCTGGGGAAGAAATGAGTATGCTTTTAAAGAAGTCCACCTTTACCACAAATGGACTGTGCTTAAATCCTCTGCCCCCCTCGTCAATGCAAGCACAAGCGTTTAACTGGCCCAGCTGCATGCTGGGAACTCATCTAAACTAGTTTCAGAAACTTGCTCAGTAGCATTCACTTCCTCCTGAGCACTCCTCAGCTGATGGCCTTTTCCAGCCCATCCTGCCATCAGTGCTATATTTAAAAGGGTCAGTCAAACCAGAATTCACCCAGATCTAAGATTTTTGTTTGTTTGTTTCAAGCTACAGCTACTCTGCTTGTAAACTCAAGGCCATGGAAGCTCACCTGACTTACCAGCATGCTACGCTTCACCAAAGGAGACAAGGAGCAAAACTCATCTATCTGAGGTAGGTGAAGGTATTCAGATTAACCATGCCCTCTCATTTTCAGTGGAACAACTCTTACAAGGAAATGCATATGGTTTCCTCCTTCTCCAACTTAATGTTCTTACGAAGCATCCAGAAGCTGAAAAATTTAACCTGAAAGAGTTTAGGAAAGCTCTGTGTGCCATACTCCATGAGCAGCAGCTAATCCTAACACACAGCCACCTTGACACACTGCTTTCAGCACTGAGGAGCAACTAGTTGCTGTGCTCCACCGCCCAACACATGAATCCAGCAGGAACACCTGGGAGTGCAGCTCCCCAGCCTGCTCCACAGAGCCGTGCCCAGGAGAGCGCAATTCAATCGAGGAGAGAAACTCCACCTGACACTCCCATTCTTTCTCTCCAAGATTTCCTCTGTCACATTGCTGCTTTACTTACATGCTGTATTTCCTGCTGGCTGGCTCGGTAGTTTTTCTTGGTTAAATTGTCCACCAGGTAGCTGATTTGAGACAAGGCCAGCGAGAGCGAGTCAAGATTCATTGCTGGTTGGGGCGGAAGCAGGCGGCCGAGCCCGGCGCAAAATCACCATTATTCCCCTTTAGTCACCTCAGAGACAGGTTAATTGTTTTTCCCCCAATTAGCCTGTATCTGGTTGTGTTACTTTCTTCAGCTCTTTCTCAGTTGTCTTCCTCTGTACAGAAACATGGCACCTGCAAGACAAAATTAGGTTTGAGTTCTGTAGCAACTTTGCAGCTCTGTTCCAGGCACTGCTGTTACTTTAACATTCTGTGACAAGTTTTTTCTGTTTGTTCTGATGAAAAAACTTGTTTATGTAATATCAAAAAGCCAGTGGTTCATCTGTGCTTCACTTCCACCAGAACACTAGACAGGGGAAAAAAAAAAAAAAAAAATCAGTAATAACCCTCAGAGCTGTTTATTTTTTCTTGCTTGTAAGCTAAGCTACAAAACAAGAAAACTGAAGTTTAACAAAGCTGCTGATACAGACACTTTTGAAGGCTTAATGTATGTAAAGCATTTACTACAACAATGTCCAGCAGGAAAGTGAAGCACCGTTAAGTTTTTGCAACGCAAGTTTTCACAGCACCCAACCACATTTATTCCTTTCTGCATTTTGCCAGCCTGAAAGAGCCAGCAAACAGCTTGGCTGGAAGAATGTCCGCCCTTTCAGCGCTGTGAGAAAGAAGAAAACGAGATGCATAGTAAATGAGACACCACACAGCAACAATCGCAGGTCACAGTCACCCCAAGCATCAATCAGGAGCTTACACAGAAATGTGCTCTTTGACCAACTCCATAACGTTTTGCTCGCTGCTGTCAAATAGCATCGCGCTCCGCGGCACGCAGCAAAACAAGCGGTTGTGAATGAGCAGCACGCACAAAGAGCTGCAATAAACTAACCCTAACATTTGGCTCCTCGAGAAACAGCTTTCCAGCGTGCGAGAACAGCAGAGCGTGCCAGCTTCATAAATTCCTATGACAACACAAATCTTGGCACTTGACATCTCATCTGTTAAATCACAGATTGCCAACACGATACGGTTGCATCCCAAAGCAAGTTCTGCACCACCAGCAGTCGCAGGAGTCACAGGGGAAGCGGCCCTGGGAAGCAGCTCCTTCGTTTCTCAGGGGTGGAAGCACCGAAGCAAGCAGACAGGGCTGTGCCAGGCAGAGCTGCAACTCCTTCCCCTTCTCTCTCCATACAAGAGGTATTCACTCACACTTAGAGCTGTTCTTTACCATCTGCCTATTGAACACTTCCTCCTGCTGTAATGGGAAGGATGCACGCGGGTTAGCTCCAGGGGAAGAGGCAGAAGAATGCTTCTTGGAGGGACTGGCAGGTTTACATGCCGCTGATTGTCCTCTTGGTCCTCCACAGGTGACAAACAACATAAGCAATGTGTTTCTCCACAGCAAATGAAGTTCCTTCTGGGCTTTTTTTTTTTTCTTTTTAAGAAAAAAAATCAGCCAACTTTTATCAGGCCCCAGAAGCCCTGTGTGCTCCCAGGAATCATAGATCCCATTTGCACAAAAACACCTAGATCTTCCCAATAACAATTTAAACTAATACTGAAAGCACTCAAGATGACAAAGACAAGCCAGAAGTGTCGTGAAAGAATTTCAGAACTTGTCAAAAGTCGCAACAAGAAGAATCACCGAAAGCCTGCAGATTTTATTTCTGTTCCCCTGGCAGGCTGTAACTCATTACCTTTACTTACAGGTTTAAAAACCCACTAATTGCACAAGTTTTGTAAGAAGGGTAGGGGCACAGAGGTTATTAAGACTGGCCAGCAGCACAGTACCTGACTGTCTGCTGTAATGGTAACTGGATTTTAGATGGCATCACTGGGCATTGCAGGCACACGCTTCCCAAGCGGTTCTCACCATACTGCACCAACCTAAATCTTCTGAAAACTCTTTGTTACAAACAGACAGACCATTGTTGCCACAGTGATTCCAGCTAGAAACCCCACAAAGAGCTGACAAGGGAACCCTGCTCCTATCGGGGCACCTGGTTCCAGCACCCAACCTGGTACAAATTCAGGAGAGGACCCACGCTAGGACCCCAGCTCTGTCACTCTTCATCCAGTAACTCAAGTTTCAGAGTTTCCCTCTCCGGCCGCTAGGAAGAGAAACTGCATGTCTCTGGTATTGCTCCTCAGTCTGATACAAGTACAACAGCACTCACACCCACCCCACCCCACATCAGCCTTTGTGTCCCAGGACTTTGGAGTTGGGCCGGGCCACAGGAGAGCACGTGCCTACAGCCTGACCCTCCCTGCTGCTGCGCAGAGCCCAGACGCTGCCACCTCCACCAACCCATGGAAAGATGAGACCACCGACTCTGTGTGCACAGCACCACAACAGTCAAAGCAGGCCTCTCCTTTTCAAGGAAGCAGAACCAAAGCCTGAGCAGACACAGTGACTCAAGGACAGAACACAATAGCTGAAGGAAGCAGCTTCCTATCTATGTTCTAAATATACGGCTTGTGCGGTATGAATCTCAATACACAGCCACTTGCAGCTCTCACCAACAGGAGACTAACAGCACTTCAAAGTTTCTAACAGCACAACCTAACTTACAGCAGCACCCAAAAACCAGTGCTTCCAGGAAAGCAGAAGGGCACAGGTACCCCTCTGGCTGTTGTACACAAGACTAAACTTAATTTCTGCTGGGCTGATTAAGGGAGCTATGAATGCTATGCAAGGCAGACCTTATTTTTAGATGCATATATTCTTAGTGGGAACAAATCTCCCTACCCTGGCCTCGAGAATTCAAGCAGCTCTGAGAGCGTGTGGCAAACCTGCCTCCTGAACAGGTTCAGAACAATGGGGCTCAGCCAGGAGGAGTGTACCAAAAGGTGACATTTGCTGACAAAATTGGCTACACTTGCAGTTACAGGGCCCACGATACAGTAACTGAGTAAGCTCTCAGACACAGGACTGGGGAGCTCTTACAACATTGCCATTTTGTACCATGCAACAGGGCAAACTTTTAAGAGGCAGAAAATATTTGCTGAAACCTACAGTGCTGCATGGGCTGAACACTTCTTGAGGAAATCCATGGATCAGCAACACAACATCTGGCAAGGGAGAAGCTTCAGTAGATTCTCTACAGCCCTGTAGAGTTCTGCGGGGTTACAACAACATAAATAGGATACAATTCTAGGCTAGAATGCAATAGCACAGGATAGAGAGGGCTAATATGTAACCAGCAGTCAGGTGTGGCCAAAACACTTCAACAAGTTCAAACACTCCCTACTAACCTGAAGCAGATCAGGAGGAGTAACAAACCTCACTGCTGTGAATGACAAAAACACATTATGTACACATTAAGCAACTACCTTACCAGAAAAGTAACTCCAAGATTACTTTAAGCCAAACTTTTTTTTTTTCCCATTTTTAGTATCTTTGCAGAGCTAAGCAACTACTCCCACTGAGTTTCAAGAGCTGCAAAGGCTTTAGGCCATGAGTACTGCATGTGGAGGATAAAACAGCTCAAGTGACATAACAGCAGCACACGTTCACTGATGTGGTTCTCAACTCCTGTCAGAAAGCATCATACAAATAAACCATACAATTAAAACCAAGAACGCTATGCTGGATGGATAAACAGGATGAGGTATTTCTCCAAAGAACAGAGACAAGGAGAAAGTGAGTTTGCTGTGAATATGTCTTCAAGAAACCAGGCCATCAGGATGAATGGCTAATGACAAAAAAGATAACGTATAAGGGAAGAACACTCTAGAAAGAGCAAACAACACTGTGTACTCACTACCAGCTAAGTGTGCTTCCTGTTTACAACAGTCACCTCACCCAGGCTTGGCCCACCTATAATTTTAGTCAGTGCTAACATAGTTACCTTAGAAACAGGAAACATTCAAGCTACGTGCACGAGGAGTGACTTGTCAGGGTCACACCTGTGTTGCTGCCTGCTTTAAAAGAAAAAAGGCAAGTTCCCTTGAGAGCAGATGTCACACTTCCTTCTAAAAGGTTGGACTCATGAGCAGGTGTAAGCTTGAGATGTATCGAAGAATTAAGCACAGAATTGTAGGGGCTGGAAGGGACCTCCCGAAATCCTCCAGTCCAACCCCCTGCTATAGCAGCTCTGTACAGCAGGCCACACAGGGAAGTGACCATGGGGGTCTTGAACAATTCCAGAGAAGGAGACTCCACAGCCTCCCCGGGCAGCCTGTTCCAGTGCTCCATCACCCTTCAAGTACCTGATTTTTTTTTTTAAGGCCTCCCTATTTCTGTTGTAAACATAGGCATAAGACGGCCCAAACAAACCAGCGTGGTCTGTTGATAGCTAATCCAAAATCTGACTGTTCAAAGCGGGCCGCTCAAAGCCACAGAGCTATTCCAACCAGGACAGCGCCTGCCAGCACAGCCAACTGTTGCTGCTCCTCCTGCTGCACAGCATCTCCTGGACAGGAGCACAGCACGCTGCCGCGAGGCGGTGTCTCTGCTGCTGGTTCGCTCCCCGGGGCTCACGGAGCCGGCAAGAGCGCTCTCACAGCCAGCCCCGCGGAGAAGGGAATGCCCAGGGCCCTGCCGAGAGAACGGCGATCGGGGCATCCCCACAGGACCCCCCCTCGGCTCGGGGGGAGGGAGGAGAGGGGGAGAGCCCGAGCTCGGCCGGGCCGCTGCTCCACTTTCACCACAGAGCGCTCCTGAGGAAGGTGCCAAGGCGAGCTAGGCCGCGGGCCCTCACAGGCCGCGCTCCTTCCTTCCTCCCGCCCGCCCCCGCACCTCCGCGATACCCCGGGCTACTGCCCCCCCGCGGACGGCTCCGGTGTCCCCAGCCCAGCCCGCAGCTCTCACCTCAGAGGCGGCGGGGCCGGAGCAAGGCGCCGGGCTGCGGCCGCTCGCGCTTTTCTCCTCTCGTCTCCGCCGTTGCACTACAAAATGGCGGACAGGGTCGCGCGCTCACGTCGCGGCCTTTCCCCTCCCCCGTCCCCTCGCGGCACGCCAGCGGGGGGTGGAGGGGGAGGAACGCGCGGAGGCTCCCACCCCTCTGCCCGGCGCTCCGCCAATCGGAGCGCGCCGCTCCGTGCCGCCCGACCAATCAGCGCGGCTCATCCTCGCAGAGCTTTCCGCCGTCCTCTCCCCGGCCCTCAGCGCGGAGTGAGGAACACACGCTGATTGGTCGAAGGCGGCCGGACTCCTTCCTAGCGCTCGGGCCAATGGGAGCCGGCGGGCGTCTTGGCCGGAGCATGCGCACCGGCGATCAACAAGCGTTGGTCTCTCGGGCGGCCAATCAGCTCGAGGCAGGAAGAGGAAGTGGCGGGGAGCGCCAAAGGGCGCCCGGAGTCACGGGGAGGGGGGGAGCAGCCCCCCCCTCCCTAGTGGTGCCAACCGCCTCCCCCTCAGCGCAGTGGCGTGCTCCTCCCAACCGCCTCCCCCCTGCACACAGCGATGGTACGGCCCGCGCGCCGCGCCCCCCAGCGCCGGACTGTGGTACTGCAGCGCCCCCCCACCCCCCCCAAGCCAACGCGGGGCGGTGGTGCGGTCCGTGCCGCGCGCCCCCCGCAGCGGCGCAGTGGTGTTGCCCAGGGGGGCCGCCATTTTGTGCGGGCCCTGAGGGAATGGGGTGGGTGGGCTTGGGCATCTGAGAGGGGTTTCCCAACCTTAATGATGCCATGAGTCTGTGACACGAAGCCCCCCCCGTCAAGCCGGGCTGTGACCCCACAGCCGGTCCTGATGGTGTTTTGGGATCCTTAATCCCCCTGTGCCAACACAGACATGAAGAAACCACATCGGGCCCGCCTGGGGTACGCACCACAACTTCACTTTTATTGAGTTAAGGTCATCCAGTTTTTGCACTTAAAAAATACATCAGAAGTCTGTTGTTTGTAAACAGTCACAGGAGCGGTAAGGCAAACAGAGAGACAGCCCCATCGCTGCGTCACCCCGCTGCCGGGCAGGAGGCCGCAGCGTTCACACACAGGCGGCAGTGAGGAAGCCCAGCATCCCCACACAACGCGGGGCTCCTGCTCCCGACAGCTCTACCAACGCTTGGATCCGAGCAGGCCAAGGGGAGAGAAAACCGAGCAGCATCTCTGGTTGCCTGCACTCCAGTGCGGACACGAAACACATCCTGCAGCCAAGCTCCAGCCCACACCGATGCAGCTGGCTGAGCCTGGTTTGTACCCAAAGGAGCCGCAAGCTCCTCGGCCCTGCACGCCTGGGCTCTCCTTCCTGCTCAGAACCACGCTGCGGGTGCTGCAAACCCAGGGGAGACAGCCAGTATGCTTAGCCATGGATCTTTCTTTTTTGCGTTTTGGAAGGGGAAAGGGAAAGAAAGAAAGGGGGAAAAAAAAGAGGAAAACCAAGCAAGCAAGATAGACAGATAAGGGGAAAAGGGGGGAAAGGAAGTAAATGAGAAAGGGAGGAAAGAAGGGAGGGAGGAAAGAAGGGAGGGAGGAAAGAAGGGAGGGAGGAAAGAAGGGAGGGAGGAAAGAAGGGAGGGAGGAAAGAAGGGAGGGAGGAAAGGAAAAAGAAAGGAAAGGGGGAAGGGAAGGGAAAGAAAGGGGGAAGGGAAGGGAAAGAAAGGGGGAAGGGAAGGGAAAGAAAGGGGGAAGGGAAGGGAAAGAAAGGGG
>NC_034418.1:1452756-1459304 GCF_002078875.1 Numida meleagris
AAGGGGGAAGGGAAGGGAAGGGAAAGAAAGGGGGAAGGGAAGGGAAGGGAAAGAAAGGGGGAAGGGAAGGGAAGGGAAAGAAAGGGGGAAGGGAAGGGAAGGGAAGGGAAGGGAAGGGAAGGGAAGGGAAGGGAAGGGAAGAGGGGGAAAATGAGAAAAAGGGGAAAGAGAGTAAAGGGGAAAAAAAGAAGGAAAGGGGAAAAAAGGGAAAGAAAAGAAGGAGGAAAAGGGGAAAGAAGGGGGAAAAAAGGGAAAGAAAGGACAGAGAAGGAAGCCCTGCTCTTTGTCAGGAGCCAGAAGGGGCTTGGAGACAGCCCGTACCTGCGATGTCCATGCTCCCACTTGCAGCACAGATGGACTGTGTTTAGACATAACACCCATTAACCCCAGGCTCTGGCTCCTTCCATCTCATGTTCTCATCCTGGGAAAGCACACTGTGTAAGCTCATGTACACCGCACGTTTCGTACTCCCTGAAACATAGCCTGATTTCTGGAGAGCCCAGCACACTGACAGCACTTCTCTGTTCCCAGGTGAGCACATGATGGTGATGCAAACAGGTTTGCTGGAGCCTTTTCTTGTGAAAAGCAGAAGGTGCAGAGGCTGGAGCTATCCTGGAGGAGACTGCAGGGACACAGTACTTCACACAGTCCCCCAAAACAATTTATTTGGGATTTCCTTCTCATTCTCCATCTGGATTTCCCCATCTCACCTCAGAGAGACTAAGGGAGATGGGGGGTATTCAAATTACAGAGCAGATTCTGGGAAGGAATGTGCCATTCGGTGAAAAGCCCTTCCCAGAGCTGTGCCAGCACTGCCTGGGAGCTGCAGAATGCAAGAGCCAGGTTGAACCACCCTTTGTCAGAGCACACCCCTACACTGCAAGCGCTGCAGGAAGAGGATGAATGCCACCAGCGAGCCATGCCCGCGGGCTGTCCTCCCACCCACTGCTGGCTGGTCACAGAGGGAAAGGAACGTGGCAAGGACTGCATCAACATGTCACTGTTCATCTTCCCACTGCCACAGGCTGGGCCATGTCCCACATCTGCCAAGTGCTGCTTCCAGACCATACACAAGGATATATGAACACCCATCTCTCCCTGCCCAGGGATTTAGAAGCCAAAGACCAAGGGATCTTATAGTCTCAACAAGAGCAGCTGGCTACCGAGATTTAACTGCCCCAAGCCACATCTGCAGCTGGGGGAACTTCTACACCCAAAGAAACAACCAAGAAGCAGAAGTGAAACTATTGGGAAAGGCTAAGGAGGAACATCCCAGAGCAGCACCAGCCACAGCGTAAATGACCATGGGAACAATATAAAATGGATTAATACTGACTGCTTTATCCCCAGAGCGTCCCTTAAAACCTACACCTGGCCCACTCCTTGGCCACGCACTCAGAAGAACAGGATTTGAGATTAAGAGCTTGGTGTTAGCGTAGTGTTTCCAGTAGGTGGATGCAGTTCACAGCACCTTCTCCAGTGAGGCCACCAGCCCCGAGGCTGGGGCTGGCAATGTAAACTTTGCACCTGTGGTCTTCCCGATCCCCCTCCCACAAATGGCACATTAAAATCAGGCTCAATGCGACATTCCCACTTCCTAACAGCAAGTGCAGCCTGGTCAGAGGAAAATGGAAGGGGAAACGCCTGCTAGCACTGGGATAGGACAGCAGGCTGGCAGGACAAGCCACAGGAAGGCAAACTTAAAACCAAACACTGACACAGAGGAGGACCACGGGGATGTCGCTCTGTCTAAGCTAATGGGTTTAAGGTGATGGAGGAATTGCTGTGCTCATGCACAGTAAAACTCACTCCCTCTGAGGTGACGGAGATCAGCCGGGGCCCATCGCCCCAGCGCTGCTCAGAGAGGCAGAACGCCCTTTGCTTTCTCCCTTTCTGCAGATGCACCATTTGTTTTATGCTCTGATCACAGCACGCTCTCACCAACTGTAAATTAAAGCACGATCCCTAGTTCCCTTTAAATAAGACACACTGCCTCCCTCCAACGCTGTGACTTCAAGCTGTGAAAGTGCTGGAAAGGAGTTCCCCCGACAATGAGGGATGCAGTGTGCTTTCCTGTGCAAACCCCAGACGGGATCCCTTAGTGAAGCCGACCCTGGAGGGGCAGAAAGGATTTGACCTGGATGTCAGCACGGAGTGAGCGGGGTTCTCCTCCGTCACCAGGGAGTCAGGACTGGGAAGGCAAGCCTGACTGCCTGGTGTGTTAAGACAACAAGACACAAGTCCCTGCAGGGCTCTTCCAGTGAAGCCCCGCATTTCAACACTCCTCTTGGATGTTCCCGATATGCTAAAATGTTTTCTCCCTGCTCCCCCTCAGTCTGATGGGAAATCTACTTCCCCCAGCAGCAGCAGGGTCCTGCCTGGAGGAGGGGTCAGGCTGCGAGATCCACGAAGATAGCGTTGGCCGTGGTCTGTCCGAAGATGAAGGCTCCAAGGGTGACCATGAACACCCCATAGCCGACCTGCGCCCACCAGCTGCGGATGCACAAGGATGGGCTGCACTCAGAGGGGACCTTTATGCCCAAATCCCACAGGGAAAGCAGGGAGAGGGGAAGCATGTTACCTGACTGCTCTGGTTTCTTGGATCTCGGAGAGTTTGGCTTGAATCAGGCAGAGCCCTGAGAGGGACAGGAGGCACATTAAACCCAGACAAAGAGTGAGCAGACACCCTGCAGACCAGGGAGCTGAACTGAGCTGCACTGAGGCAAGGGCAGGGGGGACGCGTCCTTTCCTTTTTCTCCTTGCCTTCTTCCAGCCCACATGGGATGGGCTACAGGGCAACCCCAACCACCTCCCAGCCTGCTCTGGAAAGGGGCAGCGCACACTGCTGGCTGATGAAATAGTTTTCCCCCAGCCCCGGTTCTCACCTAGCCCCCTGCCTCTCCCACACTCCCGGTTCTGGAGCGGAGACAGCAGTCAAAACCAATTGGTTCTCCTTCTCTAAAGGTCTCCTAGCTCCTATGTCCCCATCCCACTCCCTGCCTCTTTGCAATAGGAGACCAAGAGACCTTCACCGATCATGGAGCGTCCCAGCATGTACCTGGGAAGACAAAGATGAAGCAGGCGGCCAAGCCTCCAATGACAGAGATGACTTTGCCGATGTCAGGGATGAAGAGAGCCAGGAGGAGGGTCAGGAGGAACCAGCTAATGGTCTGAAGCAGGCGTCTCCTCCGCTCCCGAACCACGTCCTCCTCCACCGTCACTCCGGTGTAGCGGAGCCAGAGGCCTTCCAGAACGGCCCTGTGGGCACAGAGCCATGGGAAGGAAGGAGGGTTCCAGCACTGCCCCCCTGCCTGCGCCAGCCCCGCTGCCTCTCCACACTCACCGGCCACAGAAATGCAGGATGGGGTAGGAAGTCAGCACACAAAGGATGATGAAGGCCCGGGCGAGGGCGACGGGGATGTCGTTGGAGGGGTAGGAAAGCAACACATCCTGGTCTACACTGGCTCCAAAGGTCAGGAAGCCGCAGACGCCTGCCAGGGAAGGGCACAGTCAGCGGGGGACAGGGAAAGAGCCTCCTGGACGTGTGTTCAGGGTACCTCTGCTGACCAGAGCGTCTGTCCTCCAGGAGCTCACAGCTCCTCCAAGGACCACGCAAGCCTCCATGGGGTCCCCTCACTTACCAGTGCCAGTATAGACAAAGAGAGCGATCACCATGGCTGCTGTCACCACTGCCCCCCACGTCTTCACCTCTGGCTGCTTCATGCTGTTAAAGACGGGCACGCTGCTCACGTGGCACTGCCGGAGACACGAAGGGAGTGAGGGGACACGTTATGGAACGAGCCGGAGCAGCGGGGAGCTGCGCAGCATCCCGTGGGCTGCATGAAGCTACCTGGAATCCGAAGCAGATGGTGGGCATGGCGTTGAACACGGCCATCCAGGTGGAGGGGCTGGGGAGAGAAACGGCCACCGGTCAGAGCGGGGGCACTCGGGAACGGGTTTGTTCCTCTGCTGATCTGCCCCCTCCTCAGCCGCCACTTGCGCCCACCCGGGGCAGAGCTTGTGCATGGATAAAGGCTTCCCTGGGATCAAAAATAAAAGAAATGCTAAAACAACAACAAAAAAACAGGGATCTATTTGGGCAGTGATGAAAACTGATCTAAACCCTGCTCTGCCCTCACATCCCTGGGGCAGCCATGCCTGCCCACACTGGGCCCAGAAACAGTCCCATGCCATGAAGGAAGGGAAAGCCACACAGGCAAAGGAAATAACCAGAAATCACCCTAAAGGAGACCTGACCCCTCATTTCTGGGATCTGATGCAGCTGTGGCAGAGCAAAAAGTGAATTGTTCCCCTCAAATCCAGCACTGGAAATCCACATGTCCAGGAGACTGGGCCACCATCAGCATCACGTCTCTTGCGCGCACCTGGTGGGGATCTCCACAGGCACAAGCTCCTTGTCAGGCCAGATGTACTTGATGATGATGACTGCAGTGACATACCACGTGCCAATCACGCTCAGAGAGCTGCAGGAGGGGACAGCAAGCCATCAGCATCCTGCCTCCCAGCTCCGAGGTAGTGGGAGGGTCTCCTCCCAACGCTTCCAGCCCCATCCCCCCGCCTGCACAGTCTGGGCCACCCCAACCCCAACTCCTCCAATCAGGATGATCCCAGCTCTCCTCTTCCCCCAAAGAAGACGCCAGGTGCTGTCACCCACTCCCCCCAGACCACCCTCGCAACCCTGCAGGGCTCTCCTACCCACCTGGCGTATTTCTGGAAGCCGATCTCCTTGGGGATGGAGAGCGGTAGGATGAGGAGGAAGGCGGTGATGCTGATGGTGAACTTGCGGTCCGTGTACCAGCGGCCGCTCCCTGCTTCCTCGGGCTCCGTCACCAGAGCAGCGATGACTGTGGGGAGAGATGGGTCACAGATATCACGGAATCATTTAGGTTGGAAAAGACCACTAAGATCACCGCATCCAACCCCAGCCCATCCCCACCAACTGCGTCATTCAGTACAACATCCATCCAAAGGGTCACGTCCTTTCCCCTTTCCAGAGGGAGGGACGCAACCGATTGCTCCTTGGGGCACTCACTCTTGTCCTCCTGGTCTCCGATGATGATGAGGAAAGCGATGCAGGTGCCGAAGGTGTAGACGGCGATGGCCACCTCGCACAGCACGCCCGGCACCTTCCCGCACACCGCCCACACCACCTCTTGGTACGTCCGCTCGTTGCTGGCCTGCGAGCAGTACGCCAGGATGACCAGCCCTCCGATGATGAAGATCAGCATGCACTGGGGTAAGGGAGAGACAGGGAGGGGACAAAGTGAGGCAGCAGCACGCCAACGGCCCCAAAGCCACCCCAAAACGCATACAACATCCCTACTGCCCCTCAGAGGTCCTACCCTGCGCCTCACCCAAGCAGGCTCCCACCCGGGATCTCCTCCTCCCCACGGCCCCTCCAGGGAGCCCCGCATCCCCTCCAGGCGTGGGACACGGGGCTGTCCCGGCCCAGCTCTCACCATCTGCAGCGCGATGCCCGCAGCCACGCCGCCGGCCATGCTGAAGGCGGCGGGGAAGTTGAGCAGCCCGGCTCCGAGAGCGGCATTCACCACGATGAACACCGCACCCAGCGCCGACGTGGCCCCGGCGCCGTTCCCTTGGCTCTCCCCGCTCTTCGGTACCGCTTCCACGCTGGGGCTCTGCAGGAGCCTGGCCCGCTCCCCAGCATCGGCGCTCCACTCCCAGTCCCTGTAGTCAGTGTTGATGCTCCCGGTGGCCTGAGCCATGCTGCTGCCGGCAGGGCCCGCTCCTCGCAGCGCTACGTGTCCCGCTAGCGCTCCAGCACTGGGTTCAGCCGAATGCCGTGGGGCGGCGTCGGCTCCATTGGGTTTGGTGACAGCAAACAGCCAGGCTGGCCCTGCTTCACCGCTCCTAGAAAGGGCTGCAGGAGGACACGAGGCTGCCGAGGCTCCTCCAGTGCCCCTGCAACCTCTATTAGCCAGGGACAGCGAGGCAGGGCTCGAGGACAACGAGTTCCCCGGCTGCCAGCGTGCGGGTGCCCCGCTGCCCGGAGATGCTGGAGGGAAGGAGAGCTCACCTCTGCTCCGCCGGGTTCACGGGGCGCACGGTGCTGCAGGGACGAGCCCCGCGGTCGCGGCTCGCTTCCCGAATTCCGGCCCCAATTTCTGCAAGCGCTGCAGAAGCTGCTGCGCACGTGCTGCGGGGTAAAGGTCAGGGCCGGGCCCGGCGAGACCCGCAACGACCACCGCAGCGCAGCCCGGCCCGGAGTACGAAGCGCGGCGGGGAACGGCCGGGGCCGCGCGGTGCCCTCAGGCGGCCGCCCCGTCCCCACGCCCCGCCACGCAGCACCGAGGGAGGCCGGCGGGGCGCGGGGGGACCCGCACGGCCCAGGGGAACCTCCGGGCCTCCCGCCCGGGCCGCGCTTTGCCTTCGGGCTGCTGAACCCCCCGCTTTCGTCCCGAGCCGGCAACGCAAAGCAGGCAGCCCCCGCGCCGGGGCTGCATCCTGGGGTCTCCCCAATCCCCCCCGGGACCCTCCAGCTCACCTGGGCGGGGCGCGCTCTCCGC
>NC_034418.1:1459465-1476924 GCF_002078875.1 Numida meleagris
CCCCACCGCAACCGCGCCGGCGCCGCCCGCCCCGCGCCACGCCCCCGGAGAGCGGAGCAATGAGGACGGTGCGGCAGCGCTGCACAGGGCTGGCCGTGCATGGGCCCTGGGCAGACCGAGCCCACGGCAGGGGTTGGGGCTGCGTGGGCGTTGAGGTCCCTTCCAAGCTGAGCCGTTCTACGATGCGCAGAGCGTCCTGCGCTCTCATCTTCAAAAGGAGGATGGTTTCTGCGCGCTTTTTGAGCGAGCAGCTTTCAGAGCACCCTTGGGATCCTTCCCTCCTGCGTTCTACCGTCACCAGCCCTTGTGGGGGAAGGGAGCAGATGAGGTGGGCACCACCTCACCACCGCCCCAGGTGAGGCTGGGCACAGCCCAGCCCGCGTCTGGGCTCGCAGGGCTGACAGGATGTGAGGACGGGGGTTGGAAAGATGCACAGAGCCACAGAGAGCACTTTTCAGAGGAGGTTCTTATTGAGGGGCAAGAAATCGTTTGACCTCAGAGCATGGAAGCAGAGGTTTAGAGCAGTGACAGGAGTCTGCCACGCACACACGCACACACACCAATGCCACTGTGAATGAGACCTGAACAATTCCCGGATGGAAACAAGGGAGCCCACAACGGAGCACGTTTTAGTAGTGACAAGTCCTCAGAGCCTTCACACTCCTCGTTAGATGGCAGCTTCAGCACTGCCCAGCTCAGGGCTAAGCCCAAGTCCAGCAGCAGAGGGTGGAGGAGGACAGAGCCCGCAGGCAGCAGGGACGGGCTCCGTGGGACACCAGATGAACCCCCACAGCCCCCCCAGCCCACCCCGCTCCCTGTCCACTGCTGCTAGGGTGAGCAGCCAAGTGAAGCCTTCCTGTGGAGAAAGAAGCATGGGGATGCCTTTGGTGTGTATGCTGGGAGGATGCAGAGCGCTAACCTCTTGCTCCCTCCAGTGCAGATGCGTGCTGGGGCTGATGGACAAAGGATGAGCAGCAGGAGAGAGTGGGTATGACGATGGGGAGCCAGCAATTATGTCCTCGCTCCACAGCACGGTGCAATTTTGACTAGAGGCTTCTACAACTCATCTACAAGATACATTCAGCAGCGGCATTAAGTGCTGTGGTTGGAAGTACTCTGCTTCCTTCCCTTCCCTCCCCTTCTTTGACCGGTGGGGAAGGCCAGCAGCTCCAGAGCAGGCCTTTGTCTTTATTTTGTGACTTGATGGATGGCATGAGCCAGGTAGCCTACATTGCCTGACGCGACTCCTGCCACGGAGATTCGGCCATCCTTTGTCATATAGATGGAGAACTCCTTCGTCAGCCGCTCCACCTGGGATGAAAGAGCAGAGTTCAAAATTCAGCCCGATCTCTATTCTGTTGGCAGAACGCAGGTTTATACAGCTTGCTAGAACCGAACACGAGCTGGGTGCCAGCAGACACATCATCCAACCACCTGCAGAGCCCCCGGAAAGCAAGAGCTGCTGCTCATCTCGTGGGCAATGTGCAAACCCTGCAGATGTTCAGCCAGGAGTCACCTCGCAGTGGCACTAAGTGACTGCCAGAGAAGCAGGATACATTTGCTTTCAACTTCCACAAGAACAACAGGAAGCAGAGCAAGACATGGGTCCCTGTGCTTCTCCAGTTGTGCAGGCTGGGAAGATGTTCCTCCTTGAGAAGACCTGCCCCCATGGGCTCATTCTGGCAGCAGCACTCTGTATCTTTCTGACAAGTACCACAAACAACACCTCAAGACCAGGGAAGTGTGTTTACCTGCTCAGGCTTCAGCCCCGTGAAGCAAAACATGCCAATCTGGTCAGTGATGTGCTGCCAGTTGTGGGAAGATCCCTCCTTCTTGAGGTTGGACACCAGCTGAGTCCTCATGCTGATGATCCGGTCGGCCATGCCCTTCACCTCCACGAGCCTGAGAGGTCAATGTGATTACTGCTCAGAGCACAGCTGGGAGGCACCAACCCAACTCCCTCCCCAGCTACCCAAGAAGCAAACCACCTCTAATTGCAGCGGCGTTGCACCCCAAAGCACCGAGTGTGCCACCAATCACTGTCCACAGCCACATATTCCCATGGGATGGTCACACAGCCATGTCCACAGGTAAGAAAAGCTGTGGGACTGTGAACCTGTAGCTCCAGCTGGACAACCACTTCTTTCTCCTGGTATCTGAAGGTGACTGCTACTGACTAATTCCACTGCTGCTACACACACTATTACCAGAGTCTTGGCACCTCTCACTTCTGAAAGCTCTGGGAGAGCTGGGGGGCTCATGGCAGCACCGCCCAAGTCCACATAAAATAATATCTGGGGAGTGCTAAGGGCACCCCCAGTGCAGGCAGACAGCCCCTGCTCCAAGGCAGCGCAGCTAGGAGACATCTCTGCTGGACTGTCCAAGGCATCACCCTGCCAAAGCAGCGTGGCCACAACACACAGCCAGCCTTTGTTCCACACAGCCAGCTGCCAGAGCGGTGCAGGCTGGCACCAGGAAGCAGGTTTAGGGCACCGGGGTCACATTCCTGAGTTTTAATTCCCAGGGGACTTAAGCTTCTACTTCCCCCCACGTGAAACACAGCTGCAGTGCCTCTGTTGGGTTTTTTTGCACTCCTTTAATCAGCAGCTCCAGCAGCCTTCAATCCCAGCAAAGCTTTATCCCTCAGCCCCTCGAGTGTTTTCTGCCTTGGTAGCACAAGGAAAACCCTTAACGTGGCAGGACGGATTGATATTAGCTGATGCCAGTTAGATCTGGGCAGGGATTTCCCTAGAGGAAAGTGGCAGCACGTGGCTCCGACCATACCCTGAATAAAGAGCTGCCCACGATGCAGCAAGCACGACACAAGGCTACCACAGACATGCTGCCATGAGCACTCAGAGCTCCTTCTTACCACTCCTTCCGGAGGTCAGGGGTGTTCAAGATGAGGGAGGCGATGCGGGCTCCATTCATGGGTGGGTTGGAGTACATGGGACGGATGAGGATCTTCAGCTGTGACTCGACCCTCTTGGCCTCCTCCGCGTCGCGGCAGATCACGGTGAAGGCGCCCACACGCTCTCCTGAAACAGAGGCCATCAGGTCCCAGCCTCTGCCCAAGGATACCCCGGGGTGGGACAGGACTCATCCATGGAAAAATCTCCATCAGAGATCTCCACAGCTTCCTCCTGTGCCCTGTCCAATGCTACAGGGCGGCTCAGGCAGCAGCAGCTGGAGCTAGGAGGATCTCCACAAAGACAGCGGCTGCTAATCCAGCCCAGAAGAGAGCTTCCGCTCCGCCCAACTCACCGTACAGCCCCATGTTCTTGGCATAGGACTGTGCCAGCACGACGTCGATGCCCTGCTCGATGAAGTGCCGCAAAGCCCAGGCATCCCGGTTGATGTCCCCGCTGGCAAAGCCCTGGTAGGCCATGTCAAAGAACGCAAGGAGGTTCCGTTTCTGCCAGCAAAGAAGCGACAGTGTGACAGAGCATCCAGACGAAGCTTGCAAGGAGACACCAGGCACGCAAAAGATCTCTCTGCAGTTTTAACACACAAGTATCGGGAGACTCCCCTGGAACTATCACCGCTCATTCTCTCACAGCTCTCTTTACAGATCTCCCTTCCCCCCCCTTCCTGCAAGGTGCCAGCAGAAAGCCTGGAGCTCAGACAGAAGCTTTACGGGTGCCCTTGTCTGGCTCCTGCCTTCAGCACAGGAGCTCCAGGGCAGGGAGCGGCCTGTACCTTGGTAACGGTGAGATGTTACCCATGAAAGCAGAGACATGGTTTTCCCATGAGATGTACAGCATCCCCGGGACACCCCCGTGCTCACCTTCACCACGGACGCCAACTCCTTCCACTGCTCCTGCCGGGGATCCACTCCGGTGGGGTTGTGAGCACACGCATGCAAGAGGATGATGCTCTTCTCTGGAATTTTCTAAGAAAGACATTACAATGAGTGATTAACAACATCTCAGCACGCTCCTCAGCTGCTGAGGGGAGACTGTCGCCCTAAGATGGCTTAGATGAGCTCTGCAGAGCTTCCAGCCACAATTCAGTGTCATCGGGCTCCTCAGCGTGTTTAGGTTAACACAAGAAGATCACCCTTCTCCCCACATCCCCTCCCTGCTTCCAGGCGTGGAAAGCAACTCACAGAAATGTCCTCCACGGCACCGGTGAAGTCAAGGCTACACGTTTTGGGGTCGTAGTAGCGGTAAGCCTGAAGCTGCAGGCCAGCATCGCGGAAGATGGGTGTGTGATTGCCCCAGGATGGTTTGGGTAGATACACATCACGGCTGAATTTGAAGAACCGTTGCTGATCAAGAAAAAGACACAGTGTTCAAACAGCCTGGACAGATTCAAGCAGACAGAGAAACCTGAAGATTCAGCTCTTGTAGGAAGATGTTCCTTCTCTCTCCACCCAGCCACTCACCAAAAAATTGGCTCCAATTCGCAGAGATCCAGTCCCAGAAATACCCTGCACAGTAACATACTGCAAGGGAAAAAAATACAAGGTTCTGAGCAGACGCAGTAGGATACAGGGAACAGCCCACATAGCAGCATTAGCAGCTGCACAGCACTGCGGCTGCACACCCAAACAGGGACATGGGGCTGGAGGGGACAGGCATCAGCAACTCCTGCTGCACTGCAGGGAGTTGGACCCCTGGCAAGGTTCTGACCCCTCCTTGGGAAGGGCTGCTTGCTGAGGAAGCAGTTATCCCTGCGATGAGCCAGCCAGCAGCTCTGCTGGGACCCACACCAGCCCTTCTGCTTTTGCTGGGTGCCCACATAGTGACCACTCACCTCAGTGCTGCCCACCTACTGCTCCCCAGCCTGCTCCTTACCCGGCCGCTCTTGAAGGCTTCACTGTTTTCACCCAGTGCTAGTTCTGCTGACGCCCGGGTGAAATCTGCCAGCCCTGCAATGGGCAAGTACTCCTTGTCCATCTTCTTAGATGCTATCATGGCCTCTGCCTGGAAAGGAGGACACACATTCAGCACGGGAAGCATTACCGAGGAGAGCATGGTGGACAGCTCCAGATTGCTTCTCTTCACATTTTCTCACTCAAAAGGGACAAAGTTTGTCTGACAGGAGCTTCCCTCCAGAGACCAGAGCCCAACAAAGCCAGGGGCAGCAGCACACATCTGGTGACATTCAGCTTTTACCACGGGCACCAAATCCCTAGAGGGTGACAGAATCAGGCTGGCAGAGCCAGGGAACTGGGTGCCACTTCTGGCCCACTGTGAGTTAATGCTGCTGCACAGGGACACATGTTTCTTAGCCCAAACTGGAATTGTCCTGCTGGATTGGGAGACTCAAATATTACGGAGGAGCAGAAAAAAATAGAGTGATGTCAATGTCTGGAGTGCTCTGGGAACCCTGCCTGTGCTCCCAGGGCAGCAGGACAGACACAGCACCAAACAGCTCCTCCTGTGACACCACCCAGGCTGCCTGGCTGTGACACAGCTGCAGCACGTGCCAACCCAGGAAATGGAGGGCAAAGAATGGCTTTAAATCTCAAACCAATGAGAACCAAGGACAACGCATCCTCCCCACACCAAGACCAGCCAGTCGATGCGTACTTCAGCTGGCAGCTATTTCTAACGGCCTGTTTCTACACACAGAGCCCTGAAAGGCTCCATAATCCCCTCAAGGACAGTGTTCACAGCCAGCTCCTTGGGCTAGAGTTTTAGACTGGCTTAAGGGCAAGCTGGTAACAAAAGCTCAGCAGAATTCTTAAGACTAATCCAGTAAGGGGACAACATCAGCTCTTCCATCCATCCAGTTTATTCAAGTAACACCTTGAGGTTCAGAGGACAGCTGGGTTCAAGGGCTACCAACAGTCGGCAATAAATTAGATTGCCCTGGATGGGAACAGGACACACGGGGTTTATCCCCTACTGCTTCACAGCTGGCTGTGTCTCCAAAGCACTGGCACTGCTAACAGAGATAGCCCTGCTCCGGGGCCAGGCTCACCTTGCGAACGCAGTTCAGGACGTACGGCTTCCCGTTGTCATCCCGGTACGCTCCCACACCCAGGTTCATCTTCTTGGAGTTGGTGTCGCGCTTGAAAGCTTCGGTCACCCCCAGGATAGGGTCGGGGGGGCCCATCTCCACGTGGGACCACCATGAGCTGAAAGGAAAGAAGCTTGGAATCAGGCCGGAGAAGCAGGGATGGCACTGTGCCCCGCGGCTCTCGGGTTTCTGGATCACTCGTGAAGATGTGCATCACCACGGGGACACAAGCAGGCGTGCTGCGGCTCTGGCTGGGCAGAGGGGACATGAGACCCAGCGTGTCACCTCCCAGATGGGCACAAAGAGCAACGCCTTCACGTGCACCCCAACAGGACACACAGGTAGAGAGAAAAGCTCAAGGGGAATCCTGCCTTTGAGCCACGGTAAAAGGCACAGGCAGCATGAGGAGAATCATCCATGCAAACTGGCACTGCATTTTACTTGGCAAAATAGGCAAAGAGCCTCGGTGCAATGAGGCTGAAGACACCTGGCTGCCTCCAAGCACCAAGAGGTAGGAGTGGCCCTGCTTTCTCCATGTGCTGACAGCAGCACGTGTGAGCCCTAAGCTGCTGTCAGTTCCTCAGGGCCCACGGGCTGCAGGTCAGTCCCACCAAGGACACCTCAGCCAGATGCAGGCAATTGCACGAAGCAATTCTTCCAAACTCCTGGAAGGGCTCCTGCGCATGAAAACTACCCTGCTTTCCTCACCACTAACTAATGGATATTTCCCTTCTCTGCCTGACAAACCCTGCCTTGCTCCAGGATGGATGCTGGAACCAAATGCTGTCTTCCTGGACGTGGCACAGGATGCCTTCTTCCCTGCACAAGGAGTGACAAGCTCCAATGAGAAGGCGCGCACGCTCGCAGCCAAGCACGAGCCCTGCTCACGTCAGCAGCAGTCCCATGAGCCACCTGCCCCACTGGCACGGTGTCCTGAAGGCAAACAGCTTCTCTGAACGTCAACGACAGCACACCAAGCCATGCTATGAAAAGGAATCTGTTACTCTTTGGCCGCAGCGTCTTCCCAGTCCCACGTTCAGGCCTGTGGGTGTGCACAAGGAGCGGTGGTTTCGCAGCAGCCCCAACCTGGAGGCAGCATTGCTAATCATAGGATGCTTTGGGTTGGAAGAGAGAAGATGACTCCACGCAGCTCTGACAGGCAGCATCATGCACACCCTGTGCTCACTGGGGGACAAGGCATGCAGCACAGCTCAGCCTGGCTTTTAGCTCTGCTGGGGCAGGACTCAGTCTTGAGAGCTAAAGGAGAAACGCAGCAAGCCAGCTCCCATACCTAATGCTGCCCCATGACAGCTTCACAAAGCTTCCAGCCTGGAGGGGATAACGTTACACGGGAACGCTGCCCAGGTGGAAGCAGGCAGCTCGGGCACCAGCGTGCCCAGCAGAACTCCCAAAGCCACTTCTTCTCCCACCCAGTCCATTGTAGGTCTGTCTGACCCAGTCCCATCCCTCCATCAACATGCTCATGCACGCAGGTTGCTGCTCATCAGAGCCCCAAAGCTCGCTGCCCTGCCCCGCCCCACCTCTTCCCAGCATCACAGCACTTCCAAACGAAACGCCTCCGTTTCTATTCCTGACGAGCACTGTGGAAAAAAGGCAGCGAGCACGTCCCAGACTGAGACACCTCGGGAAGTTTAAAAATGGAAGATGCCAAGACCGCTAAGCATAGAGGTAATCAAGACTGGTTAAGCACAGGAGGATGAGTCAGTGGTGCCACTAACATGCGTCGCCCTGCGGTGTAGCTGGTCTGCGAGGGGTTGGGTATCAGGGCTGTCCTTTGGCCAGGCAGCTCACAAGAGGCTCACTGTGTTTGAGCTCCCAGTCCTGCAAACACTTAAGTACGTCACTGGCTCCAACACAGACTGCTGCAATTAATGCTGATCCTGCTGGCATTTACTGAAGCTCCAGTACCCCAGAGTTAAGTGCTTTCATCCTGAGCCTTTCTATCAGCTTAGGGAAGGTTTAGGGCTGATTTTCCCCTTCTTAGCCTGAGGATTTGGGGGTGAAGGCTGCAGAATGGCTCCTCTGCTGCTTTCAGGGAGCCGAGCTGGCAGGGAAATGGGGAAACAAGAGGAAACAGCCCACGCTGGGTTCTTCAAACACATCAAGACACCCAGGAGATCAGAGTCAAAGCTTTCCCAAGCCCCAACACACCGCTACACCCATGTCCCTGTAACATGCAGTCCCTGCACTGCGCTGTGCTCCATTTCTGGCGATTAAATGAGCGCCGGTCTCAAATAAAGGTCAAAGTTATAAACTGCACAACCTCTCTGCCCACACACCAGGGCTGGAAGCACTTCAGTGCTGAGACCTGAGGGAAAACAAGCTCGAGCTGCGGTTGCACCGCCCGAGGGGCATCCAGTGTGAGCAAAGAGAGAGTCTCCATCCGCTTCTGGATGCAAGGGAGTCAGCGCTGGGATGCAGAGCAGAGCTCCTGTTCCAGAAGCCCTTCTGCTTTTTGGTTTGGTCAGGAACCTCATTAACCAGCAGCACCCATTAGGAGCGTATGTGGAATGCGTGGCTCATGGGTTCAGGCAGGCACACAAAGCAGCTTTCCTCTGGCTGAGCAAGCACTCACAGGTTTCCTTCACTGGGGGCCGATCCCCACAGCAGATGGATCCCAAAGCCTCTGCCAAATCCCTGCAGCAGCTCTGCAAGCCCAAGCAGGGTGGAAAGGCCAAAGGCCAGCACAAATATTTGCAAGGCAACAACACCAACAGGCTGCAAGCCTAAAGGGCTATTGGCCCAGAGTCTGCTGTAGGCTGCCCAACAAATAAAGCCATTTACAGCAGCCATCTTTTGGTCCAGCAGGGCTGAGCACTGCCCATCCCTGATGCACTTCCGTGTACCAAAGGAGTGCTTTAACTGCTTTGCATCTCACCACCTCTGCTCTGATTTCAGGGTGCCTGCATCTGAGCGCATTAAAGTGGAGTTAATGAAGATAAGCAAACAGAAAACTGCTGAGCACCCCTGGGCACAACACACTGCACGGAACAGCTGGAAGTGCACAGAGGCTCCTAACCTACAGCAGAGCAGGCATGGCCTCCGTTACTTTCAGGTGACCTAGATCCAATTTGCTAATTTGCAGCTGTGTAGTGAACCTGAGCAAAGGAAAGCTATGGCCAGGAGCCTACTACAGGGCAGGCACAGGACCAAGGGGTCCAAGGGCACAACCCACAGACGCAATAGCTGTTGATAAGAGCCAGAATGCCATGTCTGGAGCAGCAGGAACTGGGGACATTCACCTCGCCAGGCAGCGAGGGGCTGTGTAGGGCAGAATGGGGAACATCAGCACCTAACAGCCTTCTGCATCTGCTGCAATGGGGAAACCTTGCTTTTCTCATCATCCCAGGCTGGGAATGGCTCCCTGCAGCCCACCAACACCAGCACAGACTGGGAGGCTTCACCGTGAAGAGCAGCAAGGCTCAGATCCTCCAGCACATGCTGCTTCTCAGCCACAGGACCAAGGGGTCCAAGCACACAACCCATAGATGCAATACACACAGATAAGAGCCTGGACACCACAGCAGGAGCAGCAGGGCATGCAGCTCCTCATAGGGCTCCAGCTGTGCCCTGCATCTTCATGTCCATCCCTATCCCAGTGCCCATCTCTGTTTTCATGTCCATCCCTGGCCCTGTGTCCATGTCCCTGTGTTCATCCCCAGTCTCTGGTCTGTATCCCTGTCTCCATGACCCTGTCCTCATGTCCAGATCCCTATCCTCATGTCCAAATCCCTGGCCTCGTGTCCCCTGGCCTCATGTCCATACCCCAGACCCCATGTCCCTTGGCCCATGTCCATATCCCTGGCCCCATATCCCTAGCCTTGTGTCCACATCCCAGTCCCCATGTCCCCTGACCCCATGTCCATACCCCAGTCCTCATGTCCCTTGGCCCCATGTCCATATATCCCTGTCCCTGTGTCCCTGGCCTTGTGTTCACATCCCAGTCCCCATGTTCCTTGACCCCATGCCCACATCTCTGTCCCTGTGTCCCCTAGCCCCATGTCCACATTCCAGTCCCCATGTTCCTCGACCCCATGTCCACGTCACTGCCCCCAACTCCACACGTCCCTTGGCCTTACATCCACATCCCAGTCCTTGTATCCATATCCCAGTCCCCACATCCCCTGTCCTGGTATCCATCCCTGTCCTTATGTCCATATCCATGACCCTGCCCTAGTGTCTCCAGACCACATACCCATATCCCTGCCACGTCCCTGTGTCCCCATGCCTCCTGTCCATTCCTATCCCCGCATCCCTGTCCCACAATCCCACTACAGAACCCCCACCCCACTGCACACCCCATTGCACACCCCAGCCCCGTGTTCGTTCGTGCGTGCACCCCCCCCCCCCCACGCGCCCTCCACGGCGGCTCCTCAAGGGCAGCTGGGGGAGGTGGGGGGGCGCCGGGCCGCAGCCAATCAGAACGCGCGCCCCCCGACTCGCCTCAGCCGCCCGCCAATCAGCGCGCCGTGCCCATGGCAACCCCTTTCCCACCCCCGAGGCCCTCAAAACCGGGACGGGTCCCCCCGGCCGCAGGGACACGCTTCCTTCCCTCGATGGGCCCCTCTGGACACCCTCTCCTTCCAGCGTGGCGGCACGGAAAGAGCTCCCGGAGTACTGAGCCGCCGTCAGCCCTCACCTGGCGCGGGCGGTGGCGGCGGCGCGGAGCGGGGCGCTGAGGAGGAGGCGGCTCTGCAGCAGCGCCATGGCGGCAGCGTGCGGACGGCTCTGAGTGCGGCGCCGGCCCTACTCGGCTCCGCCCCGCGCATGCGCCGCCGAGTGCGCCTCTCCTAAGAGCGCCCCCTGGCGGCCGGGAGGGTTTCGTGCGTCGCGCCTCGACGTGGGCAAGGAGTCGGGGCTGTGCGGGGTTATTCTGGGGCGTGCTGGGTCCAGTACAGTTCATTACAGGATTGTTCTGAATCATGCTGGGCTGTACAAGGTTGTACTGTATCAAACCGGGCCGTACAAGATTGTACTGTATCACACTGGGCCGTACAAGATTGTACTGTATCACACTGGGCCATGCTGGGCTGTACAGGGCTGTACTGTGTAATGCTCGGCCATGCCAGGCTGTACTCTACTGGGTCATACTGGGCTGTATTGAGTCATATCGGGCTGTACAGGGACATGCAAGGCTGTATGGGGCTGTACAGGACTGAACTGCAGCATTCTGGGTTGTACTGGGCTGTAATGGGTTGTACTGGGCTGTACTTGTGTTATACTGGACCACATGGGTTTGTAGTGCTTCATATGGGGTTATACTGGGCTCTACAGGGCTGTACTGAACCACGGAGAATGCTGGTCTATATTGGGCTGTGGAGGGCTGTATTGCACTATTCTGGGTTGTACTGGTGCGTACAAGGCCATACTGGGCTGTACAGGGTTGTACTGGAACATACTGGTCTGTACTTGCCTCTATTGTACCATAGAGGACTCAACTGAGCTGTGCAGGACTGTGCTTCGCTGTACATATATGGGTTGTACCAGGCAGTATGAGGACACAGAAGGGTGCACAGGACTGAACTGCAGCTTGTTGGCTGTACTGAGCTGCACTCGTGTTACACTGGGCCATACCAGTTTGTACTACATCGTAAGGGGATATACTGGGCCATACTGGTCTCTACAGCGCCATGTACTGGGCCATGCAGAGCACTGCTCCATCCAGGGCTGCACTGCTCTATGTTGGGCTGCAGAGGGCTGTACTGCACCATACAGAGCTGTACTGGACTGTATAGGGTCATACTGGGCTGGACGGAGTCATACTGGTCTATTCTGGTCTGTACAGCACCATACAGGGCTCTACTGGACCATGCAGGACTACGCTTCACCATACATACATGGGCTGTACCAGGCCGTGTGGGGACATACGGGGTCGTGTGGGGCTGTAAAGGACTGCCCTGCCATGTACTGGGTCATACTGGGCTGTACTCGAGTTATACTGGGCCATCATGGTACGAGGGCTGAGCAATCCGGTCACCTTCCGTGAGTTGGCTGGAAGGTCACAGCCAGGGGGCCGTGCTCAGCGGCTCCATGGCCAGGAGGAGGCCCCCGGTGGGGGGTGTCCCCCATGGGTTCATCTGGGGACCCGTGTTCATACAACCAGCGCCGTCCACGATGGGATGGAGCGCACCCTCAGCAGCTCTGTGGTTGGCACGGAGCTGAGCGGTGCAGATGGCACCGCAGAAGGAAGGGATGCCATCCAGAGGGACCTGCGCAGCCTCGGAAGATGGGACCACGTGAACCTAATGAGGTTCATCAAGGCCCAGTGCAGGGTGTGCTACTTGGGTCAGGGCCGTCTCAGGCATGTCTGCAGACTGGGTGAGAAACTCTCTGTGAGCAGCCCTGCTGAGAAGGACCTGGGCGGTCCTGGTGGATGAAAAGTGGGACGTGAGCCAGCAGTGAGCGCTTGCAGCCCAAAAGGCCAATGGAATCCTGGGCTGCATCAACAGAGGGGTGACAGCACGGCAAGGGAGGGGATTGTCCCCTTCTACTCTGCCCTCGTGAGGCCCCATCTGGAGTACTGCATCCAGGACAAGGGGGAATGGCTTGAAACCAAAGTTTCAAGGAAGTGTAGGTTAGATGTCAGGAAGAAATTCTTCTCTCAGAGGCGGTGAGGCCCCGGTGCTGCTTCCCAGAGCTGTGGGTGCCCATCCCTGGAGGTGCCCCAGGTCATGGATGGGCCCTGGGCAGCCTGAGTTGATGGGGCCATCCAGCCCACGGCAAGGATTGGGGCTGGACGATCCGTAAGGTCCATTCCAACCCAACCACGCTGGGATTCTATGCTGCACCGCACCACGTTGGGCTGCAGAGGGCTGTACTGTACCATACAGGGCTGCAGTGGAAAGCACAGGGCCATGCAAGGCCATACAGGACTGTACTAAGCCACAGTGGGACCCCCACGGGGCTGACATCCCACCCTGCTCCCACAACTTTCCAACCAAAAAGCATCACAGAAAATAAAAAATAGAGAAAAAAACGCCTCCAATGGTGCAATTACCTTTTTTTTTTTTCCAACTTTTTTTTTTTTTGCTCTAAATCTATCGGTTTTGCCCCAACGAGGCGGCCTCGCGGCTTTATTTGCAAATAACTCTTCTTTGGTAAACCGAGAAAAATAAATAAAACTCAACAACTCGAGAGCAAAAAAAAACGCACAGCGCTCCCACCTCCGAATAATGCCCGGAAATCATAAAACCAACCGACCGAAAGCAACCGGGGGGGATGGGATTAGAAACAAAAACATCACACCCAAAGCGGGGGTTTTAATGGGAAAACCGCGCCATGGGGCCGGGGGGGGAAGGACAGGGGGGATGCCTACACGGGGGGCTCGCTGCACAGCACCACCTCCAGCTCCTTGCGGTACAGCTTGCCGCCGTCCGACAGGTTCATGATGCTGCGGCGGTAGTTGGTGAGCTGCTGGATGCTCATCTCCTGCGGGGAGGTTTGGGGTGGGCCGTGGGGCACATGGGGGTGGCGGATGGGTCGCAGGGTGCCCTGGACCCCATGGGTTTGGAGCCGCCCCCGCTCGTCCCCGCTTACTTTCTTGTTCTTCTCGTAGAGGTCCTTCAGCAACGCGTCCAGCTCGTGCTCGTCGATGAAGCCGCTGCCATCCTGGTAGTGGGGGGGGGAATGGGACACGAGCCTGGAACCCACCCAACAGCTCCCAAACCCACGGGGGGAACAGGAGGTGTCCTCAAGGAGACACCAGCGTTCACCCTGACCGTCCCCGAGAGAGATCCCAAACCTTTCACCAGAACTTTCCCCAAACCTTCTCAACCCCATGGAGGGAGCATGGATCTCCCCAAGGAGACCCCATCCCCAACTCTCTCAGCCCCATGGGGGAGCAGAGATGTCCCCTAGGAAACCCCAAAGCCTTCAACAGAACCTTCCCCAAACCCATTCAGTCTCATGGAGGGGGCAGACATCTCCCCAAAGAGACCCCAACCTTCACCCCAACCTTCCCTAAACCCTCCCAGCCCCATGGAGGGAAGAGATCTCCCTATGGAGACCCCACCCCAAACCCTCTCAACCCTATGGAGGGAGCAGAGATATGCCCAAGTGAGAACCCAACCTTCACCCCAACCTCCCCAGAACCCCCCCAGCCTCAGCCCAGTGACACAGGGCTGTCCCAAGCTGCTCTGTCCCCATGCCCCTATCCATACTGGGGTTCCCCATGCCCTCCTCTCCCACCAGCCCCCTACCTTGTCGTAAAACGCAAAAATCGCATTGAACTCCTCCGAGGACAGCTTCATCCCCTGGGCAGCGAGAGATGGGGATGTGAAGGGCCACATTGCAAGCAGGGGGTAGGAATTACTACAATAATTACTATTTTTTACCTGAAACTTAAGAAGGAAATTTTCTTGCACAGGCAGCAGTCTGAAAAGGAAGGGGTGGATGGGGAGCAGTGAGCCGGGCTTTCCAAAAACCATCACATTGGCCAATGGCGACCAATGCTCCCAGCCCACCCGCGTCTCTGTGGTGAGGGGGGAACCTGATTTGGCCAAAATCACTCTTTTTTTTTTTTCCCATTCTTTTCATTTCCAGGGTCAGTTTGAGCCTTAGGGGACAGAGTTGGGGGAATGGGAACCCAGCGGGGTCTGGGCAAAATGGATGGGCACCTGGAAGCAGCCTTTCCGGAATACAGATTTTTGGCTTTTTTCCCTTAAAAAGAACAGGTTAGAGAGGCCAGGCGGGGAGCAACCTGACTCTAAACACCTCCTGAGGGTGTCTTTGGGGTTTCCTCTTCCTCCCCACCGCTCATGGCCTTACCGGGACATCTCGGAGAGGCCCAGTTTCCCGTCCCCGTTCATGTCAAACATCCGCAGCTGTTGGGACACAAGTGGGACCGGGTCACCCCCCGCCCCATCCCTCCCTCCCATTGGCACCATGGGACCATGGGAGTCCACAAGGCCCTGTGGGGCCAGGCCCAGCGTCCCCGCTGGCTGCCACGTACGATGGTCTGCGTGTACTCCTGCAGCTTGGCCTCATCGTACGGCCGGTTCGCCTTCTTGAGCAGGTCCGACAGGAAGCCCTACGAGGACGGTGCCACACTGTCCCACTGGCTGTCACCTTGGGTGACAACGGGGATGGCCCCATGCAGGCAGCCCACCTTCAGCTCGTTGGCTTCGATGTAGCCACTGCGATCCGTGTCGTACCTCCTCCATGCCTGCGAAGGGGCCACCGTGGACGTCACCATGAGTGGTGCCACAAATCCTGACGACAACCCCACAGCATCCCAGTGGAATGGGGACATCTCCCACCCATGTCATCATGGGGACATCCCACCCATGTCATCAGTCACTGCCCCGTGCCAGCCGCTGTCCATGGTCCTACCATGGTAGGACACCCATGGGCTGGATGCTTCCCAACCCATGTTCAGGTGCCATTGTCCTCGCTACAACGGACCCTAAATATTTAATTACCCGCCCCAACCAATCTCTGCTTCCAGATGTCTCCTCCAGCTTGGAGCTTGGGGTCAGTGCCCAAGCACAGCACGATGGCCATGCATCATCACTTCATATCCCCAAAACCGAGATGGCTTTTGGTACCCCTACAGCAGCCCCAGCACGACCCTAAAGCACTCAGCATGGGGGCAGGGCGCTCAGTGGCCCCGAAACCCACTGCCTGCCCTGCTCACCTCCATGAACTCCGAGCTGGAGCCCACATGCTGGCGGAAACACAGCAGGAAGTTCTCCTCTGTGGGCAGGATCTGGGCCAGCTGCGGGGACAGCCGGTTTCAGTGGGGCACTGCACACGTCCCAGCTCTGCCAGGCGTCATCTCACCCGGCAGCGATGGCCGCACCGCCCCGTCCTCCTCCCGCATCCCTCACCTCCGCCATCTCGATTTTGCCATCTGCATTTTTGTCGTACTTGTGCATGAACTCCTTCATCTTGTCGCCCAGGCTGTCCCTCTTGGAGTCCTGCCAGCAGCAAGAGGGGTCGGGAACATTCTCCTCATCTCATCCCATCCCAGTCCCCATTCCCATCTCTGTCCTCATCCCATCCCACCTCCATCTCCTTTCCCATCCAATCCCCAAATCCATGCCCATCCCCAGCTCCATCCCGTCTCCATTTCTGACCCCATCTCATCAACATCCCTAACCACATCCTCGTCCACATTCCCATCCCCGTCCACATCTTCATCCTCAACCCCATCCTTCGTCCTATTCCCATCTCCATTCCATCCCCATCCCATCTTCGTCTTCATCCCCTCCTCATCCTATCCCACCCCAGGGACCCAGTCCCTGACCTCATTCTCATCTTCATCCTCATCCCATCTCCATCTTATCCCTTCCCCATTTCATCCTTGTCCCATCCCATCCCTGTCCCCATTCATGTCCCTGTCCCACCCTATAACATCCCATCCCATCCCACTCCCATCTCCACCCCATCCTCATCCCCATCCCCATGTTCCAGGACAGGGGACGCAGGACACGTAGCCTGGCTGGGGTGACACCAAATGGCCCAAGTGACATGGCCACCAGTATCGCAGCACAAACTGGACACCGGGAGCCGATGGGTGATCTGTGCCTCAATTCCATCCCCTCCCCCCCCTTCCAGCAGCCCTGCAGCTCCTCTATTGTTTTTAATTAGGGCTTCCTCATGAAGGCTGGATGCCACCAACACGGCAGCACACACATCCCACCCACGGGGCCACGCAGTGACCTTACCACCCCGGTGCCCTTCCTGGCACTTTCCAGCTCCTGGAAGAAGTTTTCCAGCTCTTTGCCTTCGATGTAGCCATTCCCTGGGGAGGGGGAAGAAAGGAAATGAAACACCCGGGGGTGTACAGGGCAGGGATGGGACAGGGGGGTCCGACACCACTGGAGCTGCACGGGTGTGATGCTGGGGGTGCATGCAGAGCCCCGGCCACCTCAGCACATCCCTGTCCTTGTCTCCAACCAGCGCCCCAGTGGGTCTTCTCGGAGCCCTACAGCCCCCCACAGACCCTGGGGGGCACAGAGCCCCGGGGGGGCTGCATGGTGCTGGGCAGGGTTGTGCTTCGCTCTTTTTACATCTTTTGGTTTTGGCATCTTTTGCTTTTTGCTCTGCCTCTTTTTGCATCTTTTGCTTTTTGCTTTTGCTCTTTTTTTTTTTTTTTTTTTGCATCTTTTTAGGTTTTACTTTTGCTTCATTTTGCATCTTTTTTTTTTCTTTTTTCCCCATGTTTTTGGTTTTCGCTTTTGCTTTTTTCCACCTTTTTAGTTTTGCCTATTTTTTTTGCTTTGCTTTCCCTTTTTACTTTTTTTTGCTTTTTCTTTTCACCTTTTTTCACCTTTTTTTCTTTGCCTTCTCCCCCTGCTTTTTTTTTTTGCCTTCCCCCGCCGTTTTTTTTCCCTTTCCTCTCCTCTTTTTTGCCTTTTCTCTCCCCCCCCCTCCCACTCCCTCCCAACACACGGAACACCCCGACCCCGTCCCGGCTCTGGTCTCCGCTCCCACCCGGAGGAGCACCGCAATGCCACCCCCACACC